>NW_026924788.1:0-248082 GCF_032062105.1 Saccostrea cuccullata
GATGGTTCCCTATCTACGACACTATGCATGGTATGGTCACACCAAGGTCAACTTAGGTAGACTATGAACAAGAATTAAGTGATAAGTGATTAGTTATCTGAGCTAAGTGGGTAAAATTCATCAGATTCAGATTAGGGTAAAGTCAAAGGTTGTTAAACTTGTTTTTATATTTATTAGGTATATTCAATTACTTTTGCTTAATTATCTTAAACAAGTACATGTAGTTAGAATTTAGAGACGTACAATTATATGTCAAAGAGTCTAAATATCAATTTTCATTACCATGTACTTTATATCTACTCGAATATTTGCATGATGCATTTTTCTCTAGATATTAAGATTCTTTAAATGAATATTTAATTCTAGGTTATTATGTATCTTATCATTTAAAATTAACTATCCAGAGATAAGTTTTACTATCTGTATTGTTTATATTTGTGACGTGTGTTAGCAAATGAAAAACATGTACAATATGTAGCAATTTTAATTGATTGACAGTGTTACATCTCTGTTTCTAGGTATTCGAGGGGAGCTCAATCTCATTGTCAAGGTAGACCTGTTTTCAGATGTGAACAAGTTCCGTCAGTCATCATGTGGCATCCAGTTCTTCAGCAGTAAGCATAATGATAGAAATCAGAACAAGTATTTCTTTGAAAACTATAAAACTAACATAGTTTTTTGACCTGGTGAAAATTCCACTGAATCTCAATTTTGTTCCATTCAGGGTTAATATATAGTGCAGATTTCTTGAATTGTAATGTGGTATAGAATTAGAAAAAGAAAACAGCACAAAAATATATTTATCTATTTTGATAGAATTATTCCAACATTTTCTACATGTGGATGTAATTATGTGGTTGTTTCAGCTGCGGAAGTGCCTTCAGGGTATCGCATGCAGGTCATTAACGGATTTGTGGAGGAATTAGTGGTCAATGATGACCCGGAGTATCAGTGGATTGACAAGATCAGAACACCGCGGGCATCTAATGAAGCAAGGCAACGACTCTTCTCCAAACTCTCAGGTATTAAAAGCTAATATTATTGATAAAGAGAGAGCCTTATTATTTACACTAATTTTTACTTATGAATATCATAATATGCTTGCTCATGCTTTGTTGCATTCATAACATTAAGTGCAAAAAATTGTCTGAGAATACATCTTGACATTTTGAATGATGTAAAAAAGTTTATATGAACAACTAATGACAACATTTTATACATGTAGGTGAACTTCAGAGGAAAATTGGTGTAAAAGTAGCAGAGTTGGGTGGAAATGCAGTGATTGGGTAAATCTTAAAATTATACTTTTTACATTGTAAATAAGTCTTTTAAAAGTAGTCATTGATAAGCCAGTTTCCACATAAAACAATGTTTATTATCAATTTGACATTCAGTGTTAATACAGTGTTTATCTAGGTTTACATACATTTCTTTACAGTATCAGTTGTGTTCATATCTCTCCAATTTATTCCATTTTTCAATCAATTCAATCCGCTGACCTTATTTTTCCAAGCTATTGTCAGTGCTTTGATCTGGAGGGTGAGTCTGGTATTGTAGCTCGGGGCATTGGAACTGGAGTGACCTTGGTACGGCCTTCACAGTTGATGCCCCCTTCACCTCAAGGCGCCTCTCCTCAATTCAAAGAGTAAGTAACTTTCTTAATATCATTTTTTACTGCCAAATGTTTTTTTTCATGTCTTGAATCTGCATATTTGATGATTTGTATTGATTATGAAGTGTCTTTTACAATGCTTACCTCAAATGGGATTTGCTTTGATATTTCTCATTGTCCAAACATTGCATAAAGGTCCCGCTTTTAGAGCACTCAGAAATTTGAAATGGTCACTTGTTTCTTTTGACCTGATAATTTTGAATACTGTTCATGATGTAATTAAAGAAGCTGTTAGAGTCAATATGAGCTTTGACATTCTAAGTTTAGAGTTGTGAAGAGGCTACTCCAGTAGGACTATATTTTAATACCTGTATTGTTATGACAATATCTCATGGCAAAAACATGAGATGAATTTCCTGCTGTCAGGTTCAATGATTAGCTAGCAGGTTATTCTGTTGATCCTTAATTGTATCCCCCATAAGCAAGGATCACTTAATTGTATCCCCCATAAGCAGGGATCACTTAATCGATTCAGAGGACTTTATATCATAGGATATGATGAAGGTCAAGGTCAGGTTAGGGTCATTCCAAAGGACAAATGGCTATATAGGAATTGTATTGTACAAAAGACATACTGGTAATTTTGTTTCACAAACACACGTTTTTTACAAAAAAGTCAATTGTTTTTATACTGTAAATGCTACAATTTATCAGCCAGTTTATGTAGATTTGATGTACACATATTTCTGAAGTAAGTACATATACTTGTAGTGTGGTGTTTATCACACCAGAGGATTTTCTTTGTTGTTGTGTATCATTGATAAGTGGAGATTGGTTTACGTTATTTAATGTTTTTAATATCAATCTGATCTGTAAAATAACATCCATAATCCATTTGCTAATACCATGATTAGTAATACATTTTTTATCATATTAGAATAACATCTTAACATATTTCTTCATTGTGATAAATTCAACCACAAATAGGGTTGGAAAATTCTCTACATGTATAACTACATGTGATTTCTGAAAAAATATACAGCCTCAATATACCTCCCTTCAATGTCACAGTAGATTTTGATGTTGTTAACTGTATCTGATGAAATATGAATTTAGAAAAACCATTAAATGTTGTCATGATTTTTTTTATTTTGCTTCCAATTCCACTAGTACTTTGATAATAATGAAAAGCACACATTGATAATCACATCATGCCTTTTGTTAGTAGTTTTGATTTATTCAGTAGAATGACATACTTAGTCAAAATGTTGTTGTTTTTTTTTTATTGTCTCTAAAAATGGCAATGCATGTGCTTTGTGTTTAATAATTACATGTAGCATGATATAAGAAAACAATATAAACTAAAGGTTAAGAATCACAAAGTGCTTCTGATGCAGAATTGAAATCGTTCATAGTTAAGATTGCAATTTACTCAGTAAGATTTTTTTTTGAATTTTATTTCAAGCAATGCACCTAGTGGTACGTTTTTGTTTATTAAAAAAAGTATATTTAAATCATGAAGCATTTCTTTCACATGTTTTTAACATTTCAAGTCAACCACTTCTTGCACTAAACAAGTTCAAATCACCAAAAAAAAAATTCACGTTAAACAAGTATTTTAACAATTAATTTGACATTGGTAGAGGGCTTTTTTTAATACAAATTTGTACTGACACTAAAATCTTTTACAACATTATTTATAAATATGTGAAACTCTAATTATGATATATCCAAAACAAAGAAAAGCTGGTCACAGGTCGAAAGTGGTCAACAAAATAAATTTACTGCTGCATTCTCACGAAGTGTTGGTGATCTGTTTTATACTTTTGAGTTTATAATACAGTCAATTCTCGAATTATCGCCATTCGATTCATCGCCATTTTAGCAATACCGCCATGATTTCCCAAGAACATTTTTCCTGCTATATCAAATTCTCTTTATAACGCCAAATTCGCATACCGCCATCCGCCACCCTGTTTTCAGAACAAACGTCCATTTTTAAGTGTCAATTATCTCGATATACCGCCACAGGTGCATGTGATCAGTGAAGCGCGGCTAATTATTGACACTATTCCTGTTGTAAAGAATGCGAAGCCAGACTAGACACATGCAATTAAAATTTAGATAAGAATTAATGAACAATAATTTTAACATGAAGTGTTATAATTATTTTGTTTTCTGTTTAATAAAAATCATTTAGTCAAGACTTCGCCACGAAAGCGGTCGTTGTTTTTTAAGTACGCCGATAACGATATTATTTTGAGCTTTAAACAATGCAAAGATTGCTTTAAAAATAATTATACGGTATGAATTGTGAATGTTTCATTAACAATGATGCGATAAACAATGAATTTATTCAAGAATTCATTTCACATACAATCGGCAATATATCGATACGATCGACCAAGCATATTTTTTTTTCAATATCAGACGTGCAGATTTTTTTTTTCAATATCAGACGTGCAGATTTACATGCATACACATGTACTTGTCTTTATTTCATAACTGCATATTTTGATTTAACGAAATTGCGCATAAAAAATTACTTGAAGTATTTTAAAATTTAGAAACATGAACATGTAATAATAAAAATAGAAACGCTAAATTATTTCTAAGAACGGTAACTCTACTTCTTGTTTCCTAAAAGATGAGAAATTCAATTCATCGCCAAATTCGTTATACCGCCAACATTTCTGAATTACAAAAGATGGCGGTTTATCGAGAATTAACTGTATATCCAGATCAGTTGTGAAAGCTTCAACAGCAACTGCTGCATGAATGAGCAAAATGATTTTATTAAAAAGAATAACAATTTTTCTCAATGAATTTGTCTGCTTTGAATGGTAACTTGCTTTCTAATTAAAAAGAAGTGCTTTCTTGACATTATTGTTGCATGTATTTTGAATGTTGAGCATGGTAACCAAGATCCTACAATAAGCGTTTTTTCCTTTCTGTTTCTCTTTCAGTTTGAGGCATGCTGTGAACTCTCTTCACTACTTCAATCATCACCACACCCCTCCCACCCATGGCCCCTCCCTTCTCTCTCGCTCACATCATCACTTAACAATGACCCCACCCCACACACCCGTCAAGAAAACAGCCTCCATCTCCCCTCCTCCCTCTGCCCCACCCCTAGTTCAAAGCAGCCAATCAGCATTCAGTTTTCCTTTCAGTTCCCCTCTCATTGAGGATTCTGCCATACCCTCCTCCCCACCCAACATAATTAGGTGTGCTACATCACCTGTCAAGGTGAACTCCCCTCAGACAGTGGTGAGACGATCCTCCGAATCAGATGCTAGTAGCACCACACCTCCTAAAGGTATGTCCAGGAGTTTTTGACTTTAAACACTCAGTATTTAGTGTTGAATTAGTAATTTACAGGTGGTTGATTTGTAGGAAGCAGTCTAACAGAGAGCAGTGGAAGTGGTAGTGTTGTAGGAAGTGGTAGTAAAACTGCTACTAAGCTCTCAGCTCAGCAACCCAGTATAGAGCTCATGGTAAGTCAAGCTGTCAGCTCAGCAACCCAGTATAGAGCTCATGGTAAGTCAAGCTGTCAGCTCAGCAACCCAGCATACAGCTTATGCTAAGTTGAGGGCTTAGCAATCCAGCATAGAGCTCATGGTTAGATAAGGAAGATGTCATTTCATGGATAAATATACTTGTAATTCACTTATCACAGCAATAAAGCTTATAGTTAGTCAAACTTGAAGCTTTAATTGCTACCCAATATAGAGCTCATATTAGTACATGAAAGTATATGAACATATTAACAATAATTTTTTTGAATTGGTTCATTTGATACAATTTATTAATTTTCAGGAGTATCCTTTCTTCACCATGACCTCGTTTCCTGTTGGGTTTATTGTACACCTGGGAGGTGTGGTGTCAGCCAAGTCAGTCAAACTCCTGGACAAGATTCACAACCCAGGTTAGTTAAACCACTTCTGCTGTACATGTAGGGTAATTCAGTAATACAAAACTTTGCATTAATTCAAAGCACAGTTAAAATTGAATTTGATATTTCATCACTGTAATATCA
Source organism: Saccostrea cuccullata (assembly GCF_032062105.1). Taxonomy (NCBI): domain Eukaryota; kingdom Metazoa; phylum Mollusca; class Bivalvia; order Ostreida; family Ostreidae; genus Saccostrea; species Saccostrea cuccullata. The sequence continues at coordinate 5,652 of NW_026924788.1, forward strand.
CTTTGGGAGGGGGATGTTTTCATTGTATATAAGTGTGATTAAATCTTGTACTCCATGAAATTTAAATTTTTTATCACAGATTTTGTGGTCTAATAACCTCAAAATCAAAATCCACACTAATTTTTTTTTCCCTAAAAAAGCGATATTTTGTTACATAGTGGCTGATAATGAGGTAAAGGTTTGGGAAGAATTTTAAAATGTTGTTACCATGGTTATTGTAGAGGAACCAGAGACAAGAGATGCCTGGTGGACGGAGATTAGGACAGAGATACGAACTCACTGTAAAGCCATGGGGTGTCACGCTGTGTTAGGATACACAGAAAAGACCACCATCTGGTAAGACATTCAAATAAACCATGGGATGTCATGTGATTTGGTACACAGAAATATATGTACCATCATAGACAGCACATTTCAAGATTTAATGAGATGTTAGGTAACTGTGGTTAGTTCCTTCTGTAGCAATATAAATTTTGATAAAAAATGTTTCTACTTAATATACATATACAAATGAACACCTTCTTCTATAGTGATGAAATCATTGTGTTGTGTGCGACTGGTACTGCTGCCCGAGTGAACGTCACTTATGACCCCACATCATCGACACGGGTACCTCCCCCCACCCCTGCTGTTCCTGAGAAGCCCTCTACTGAAAAAGAGCGAGACAAGAAGCTGTATGTGGACGTAAACCTCGCTAATTCTGCTGCCCAGAGCTCCCTCCAAGCTCTCTATGATCATGGGTCTGTATTTATACCTTTACATGAAGAGATCCTTCATTTGTTTATTATTATGACTTTGGCCAACACAGACATTTATGTCTCACACAAATAGTTCAGTTTCACCACATCATAAGATTGTCCATATTGCTCTTTTTTAAGAAGTATGATGACAAAATATTCATGTATTAATATTATTACCTTTAAAACAACATAAACATGACCATATGATACCTTATATACACACCACACGATGATATGACACATGATGATACTGGGTTTAACTGCTGATTTTATTTGACAGATCTGATGATGGGTCACCCCACTATAACTGCCTTCTGTGTCACGTACCATACAAACCCAGCTCTGCTCCCTTCCCTGTCAATCTGTCTGTCTGTGGAATATGCAGGTCAGAGATTTTAATGAAACTTTAGAAATAGTTGTATTCTCTGATTTCTGTTTTAAAGAGTTGCCTTCAGAAGATAATAAAACAGAATTTTTTATAAGTACACTAGATTTCTCTTCTTTTTAAAGTGTAACAATAATTGGAAATTTCTTGTTAAAGTGATATAAATTCTGCATATGCTTGTACATATAAAATATTGTGTTATTTTATACAATGTAGGAAACGTAAAGTTCCTGATGTGCTGTTCACCACTATAGATCCACCCACAGAGATACAGACCCATGGCAAAGGTGCCTTCATACAGGCCAGGTGGGTAGGAATATCAGCTTTAATTCTAAAATGGAAGACTTAAAATGTTTCGAGTTTGGCCATTTCTGGTCAGTCAGTTGAGAAGAGACAACCAAACATTTTTTTCAAAGATGGTCTTACAATTCTTACATCTATACAGGCAAATTGTAACATGTAGGATATAAGAATTTTAATTAATGATTTTATATCTAGGTCTGAATGTACATGTATTTCTATTGTAGGGTTTGTCGACCAAAAGCTAAAAGCAAAGGAGGAGAGTCCAATGCCAGAGAGATAAGTGATGTATGGATTCTGAAATAATACTCTTATCATTTTAATAGTTCCTTATTCATAGAATAGTTTGATATTAAATTGTTATAGATATTAGCAAATATATAGAATAAAATACTTAAGAATGTATATGGCATGGAATTTCTAAATTTTAAAGTGCTTTGCACTAAAAATCTATTAAAAATGTGTTATGCTGCTATTGAAACAAAATATACAAGCAATCTTTTCTCTCATTTTATATCTTACTACAAACTAATGCTGGGTATATTTGTTTCAGTGTCTTCCTTTCTTGGAATATGAACTTCACAGTCAGTTGATGAATAAACTCAAGGTATCACAGTTAAAGCAAATTACTTCATAATTGTCCATGAATCCATATTGATTAGTCCAGAACACAAGTTTTTTTAAGTGTTTAAATGAGAGACTTTAATTGAATTCTGCAGCCTCTTCATAGGGAGAAAAATTAAATCCTCATTTCAGTTTGAATGTACGTACACATCATGATTTTTAAAGCTATGGGATTTTTTAACAGCTACATGTATGTGCTATGAATGGTCTCTATTGTTTAATATTTTTTTTACAGCTGTGTGGTATGAATGGTCTGTACGGCCTTAAGATCCAGATCACAGTGGGCGAGTCCTTACTAGTCGGAGTGGCAGTAAGTCCAGTATATTGCGGTGGTGGTACAAATTATAAAGAACCTTAATTATATTCATGATCTTATTCCTGTATCTACTTATTCAAATAATTTTTTTTGATGACATGTATTTAATATATAAATTTTCAAGTTAAGTTAACAAGTTTGAGAAAAGCTTTCGTTAATGAAATATATGCCGTTAAAGAAATGTTTGCAAGTTTCTTAAAGAATTGTTGAATTTTAATAAAATTGAAGAGTGGATATTACATTATAAAGTCAATGTGCAATAATATGAAGCTACTAGTATATTTTATAGCTTTGTCTTCAAAATAATTGATATTTCTTTATTATTTCAGACTGCTACTGCTGTTTTCATGGCAGCCCTTCCCATGCCTTCAGTTCCCAGGGTGTCGGGTCAGGTAAACTCTCCAATTACATTTCAACTCATCACTAGAATATTCTCTTTTTCTAACTATTCATGAGATTGAAGTTACTTCAGTGGCTTGTAATGTTTGAGCAAAAATTGTGTGCTTGAATAATTTTACAACATGCCATAATTTAAAATATATACATTTGTGGTATCTCTCCATTATATAAACATACAGAGAGAAAATATAATTTAAAGTTTGTGAGGTCAGATGTCAAACGTGACCTAATCACACGGCGCAATAATATCTACCGGTACATAAATTATAAAATGACCTGCTCTACTTGCTTTTCATGTATAAAAATGAATAAAATAAGCAAGTAAAATGATAATTATTTTATTTTAAACGTAAACAAGTATTTTATACAGTTTTGGGGCTATATCAACCTGTGTACATTAGGAGCCTAACTTTTGTTTACATTTTTCTTCACTTTTGTCAGCTGCACAGTCTCTAACATTCATCCTTATTTTTTCGATAGACCTTTGGTTAAATTTTCATGATAAACTTTTATTTTATCTTTAAATTTTACTCACGATAAATGTGTAAATCTGTTGGAAAATATCTTTGCAATCATGCCATGAACAGCTGCTAAACACCTCATATTTTGTCTCCGTGTTATCAGAGTTTTACGATAAGTGTGCCTTTAGTTACTGAAAGAATGTTTTTGATCAAATTGCAAATTAACTGGCTCGGACAAGTGTCTCAATCCATCGGAAATCCCTTTCCAGCGACCGAAATTCCTCTAACTTTTTATCATTGAGACGATTTCTTGTGTGAGAGAGTAGCCTTTCACAGAATATTCCATTAGAAATAAATCCATAGAGATGAATTCGAAGCGTAACCGCCATGCAAGCCGATTTACACCTTGCATCATTTTTCAAAATCTACGACGGACGGTTAGTGCAATAATTTAAATTTGAACATATTCAATTGTCCTCAAATGTATATATAAGTAATAAATAACAAGTATTCTATTACCTGAGAAGGCCGAAAAGGAGAAATTGTTTATAAACTTGTTATTTATTTCATAATTGAAATCAAATTTCATTTTTGCAATGCATAGATAAGTTTACCAATTAAGAAACAATATTTGCGTATACTATCTCTAGGGAATTAGTAACTATAAAATTGTCATATTTTGTTTGTTTCAGGCCACATCAGAGGAGGAGAACAGTCGCCTACAGGAAATACAGAAGAGGATTTCTGAGAGAGTGCTGAGAAATCGAGAGAAACATGAACTGCTGCACATTGTGAGTCAACTATAGGGAGAAACTTATCCTTTTTTTCTCTTACTGTTAACAAAAATTGTAATTACTGAATTCATGCATATCTTTTCTTTTCAAAAATTATTATATATAGAGAATTTCCAAAGTGAATTCTTGTATAATATCTGACAAAGTATCTTAGGCTATTCCGTAATAAAACACATGTGGGAGATAACAGTACTACTATTGAAGTGCATTTTGTGTACTATTAAACTTTTTCATAGCTGAACTTTAACAGGTTGTTTTTATAAAAAAATATTTGCACTAATTATTTCAAGAGTTAAAATTTTTTTCTCAATGGTCATTTCTTAAGGACAGTGTACATGTACGTGTAGTTTAATAGAATGATGTTACTCGCTTCGATGTCATCTTTTATTTTGGATTATCTTTTAAGTTTTAAAACTGTGTTTGTAGGATACAGGACAAATCAGTCCCCGTAGTGTGGTCACTGACGACAGTGATGAAGAAGCGTCAGAGCTGGATTTATCCTCTGGAAACAAAGACACTTTTGTCATTGAGGTTTTTATTTCTTATTTAACTTAACCAGTACATGAAATGGTTCAAGATCATATTACCCAGGTGAACACTTGAAATAAACTTAGAAATTTTGTACCTCTTGTTAAAAAAGAAAAAAAAATGAACAGATGCTTGAAATTATACTGAATATATGAACATTTATGACAGGTTGATGATGCAAATGATGAGAATATAATATCACTGCTGAAACAGTCTCAGCTTCCAGAGGGATTTACCATGCTGAACACCCACAAAATTCCAGGATCCACCCTACTGGCTTCCAATCTCCAGGTGAAAATTTTAAAGATGCAGATTTTTCTAGCACCTTAAGTACTGTTGAACTTTTTAGCTCTTCTGAGCCAAAGGCTCAAAGAGCTAATGCTATGGCCATTTGTGCGGTGTGCGTCGTGCGGTGTGCGGTGTGCGTTAACTTTTTAGAATATGGGCCATAACTCAAGAACCCCTTGGCCAATTATTGTAAAATTTGTCACAGGGTATCCTTAGCCCAAGGGCTACCATTTGTACTGAAATTAGGGGTGGGACCCTAAAACAATGGGAGATAATCACGAAAATAAAACCAAAAGTACTGGTTGCTAAAAAATCTTCTTCTCCAGAACCACCAGGCAGATTTTCACCAAACTTGCATACAAGGGTCAGGATATGTTGAAGATAAAAAATTGTTCAAGGCATGACCCTTGGGCAAAGGGCGTGGTCTCAAGGTCACTTCAAAGGTGACCAAAATTTACTCTCATTAAAAACGTTGATATTTTGCTTACTATAAAGACTAGGATCATCAAATCTTGTAAGTTGATGCATCTCAGGACTTGCCATCATGTTAATACAAAAGTAGGTCACAGTGACCTAGTTTTAAAATTTTACGGGGTTTTGTTTTCAAATTGATTTGGAGGCATATTTTGGACACTTTAAGGCCTATGATCATAAAACTTTGTCAGTTGGTGCATCTTGGGTCCACAAACAACATCAACTTAAAAGTAGGTCATTGTGACCTACTTTTTGAATTTTATGGCTAATCTTTTCAAAAACATTTAATCCCATTATTTCAGACACCGAGAGGTTTAGAATCACCAAATCTTGTAAGCTGATGCATCTAGAGGCCTTAAAACATATTTATCAAAAAGTAGGTCACTTTGACCTTCTTTTTGAACTTTGCAGGCATTTGTTTTCAAATTGTTTAAAAGGCATATTTTGAATACTATTAGACTTATGATCATCAAATTTTGTCAGTTGATGCATCTTTGGTCTTCAGAAAATGTCGACCAAAAACTAGGTCACTGTGACCTAATTTTGACATTTTATGGCTGGATTTAAGTATCTCAGGTACTAATTGGCTTAGAATCATCAAACTTTGTCAGTAGATGCATCTTGGGTTTTTGGAGATTAACGACCAAAAAGTAGGTCACAGTGACCTACTTTTGACATTTTATGGCTATATTTTAGTATCTCAGGTACTTATTGGCTTAGAATCATCAAACTTTGTCATTCCTTGCATCTTGGGTTTTCGGAGCATGTCGACCAAAAAGTAGGTCACAGTGACCTACTTTTGACATTTTATGGCTAGTTTTATGTATCTCAGGTACTAATTGGTTTAGAATCATCAAATTTTGTCATTTGATGCATCTTCGGTTTTCGGAGCATGTTGACCAAAAAGTAGGTCACGGTGACCCACTTTTGAATATCTCAGGTACTGATTGGCTTAGAATCATCAAACTTTGTCAGTAGATGCATCTTGGGTTTTCTGAGAATGTCGACCAAAAAGTAGGTCACAGTGACCTACTTTTGTCATTTAATTGTTATATTTAGGTATTTCAAGTACTTATTGGTTTAAAATCACCAAACTTTGTTATTTGATGCATCTTGGGTTCTCGGAGAATGATGATCAAAATATAGGTCACAGTGACCTACTTGTGACACTTATGGCTATATTTAAGTATTCTAGGGTACTTATTGGTTTAGAATTGTCAAACTTTGTCAGTTTATGCACCTTGGGTTTTCGGAGAATGTTGACCAATAAGTAGGTCACTGTGACCCACTTTTGAATATCTCAAGTACTTATTGGCTTAGAATCATCAATCTTTGTCAATTAATGCATCTTGTGTCCTCAGAAAAATTCAATCAAAAAGTAGGTCACCATGACCTACTTATAGTATTTTATAGTTACATTTAAATACAGTTAATTCTCGATAAACCGCCACCTTTTGTGATTTAGAAATCATGGCGGTATAACGAATTTGGCGATGAATTGAATTTCCCATCTTTTAGGAAACAAGAAGTAGAGTTACCGTTCTTAGAAATGCCATAAAGCGTAAGGTTTCTATTCTTATAATTACATGTACATGTATATAAAACATATTTTTGAATTTTAAAATACTTCAAGTAATTTTTTATGTACAATTTCTTTAAAACAAGATGTGCAGTTATGAAATAAAGACAAGTACATGTGCATCTATGTACATGTAAGTCGGCACGTCTGATATAAAAAAAAACATGCTGGGTCGATTGTCGTGATATATTGCTGACAGTACGAAAAATGGTTTCTTGAATAAATTTATTGTTTATGGCATCATTGTTAGTGAAACGTTCACAATTTATACCGTATAATGTTTTTAGGCAAACTTTGTATTGTTTAAAGCAGAGATCATCAAAATAATATTGTATTCGGCGTACTTTCACAACTACCCCTTTAGTGGCGAAGCCGTGACTAAATGATTTTTTAAACAAAACAACAGAACAACATCATTGTAACAGTTCATATTAAAATTATTTGTTCATTTAATTCTAATTTAATTATTTAATTGCGTATACCTTGTCTGGCTTTGCATGCTTTACAACAGGGATAGCGTCAACCAATTAGCCGCGCTTCACTGACCGCACGCACCTGTGGCGGTATATCGAGATAATCGACACTTAAAAATGGACGTTTGTTTTGAAAACAGGGTGGCAGATGGCGGTATGCGAATTTGGCGTTATAAAGAGAATTTTATATAGCAGGAAAAACGTTCTTGGGAAATCATGGCGGTATTGCGAAAATGGCGATGAATCGAATGGCGATAATTCGAGAATTGACTGTATCTTCAGCCCTAACTGGCTAAGAATCATAAAACTTTGTCAGTTGATGCATCTTGGGTTTTAGGATAGATTGTATAATTTATCAGAAGAGCGATTCAAGGCCCTTGGGCCTCTTGTATAAGTTATTTGATCTATAACTCTGATATCTCCTATACCATGGATACGTCTCCGTTATTTAGAAGACCAAACCAATTATTCATGAAGTATTTTACCCTTCATATCTCAACTACTCATGTATCTTGAAGTTTTTCATTCATCTCATTGAGTTTGAGATAATGAGATTGGAAAGTTAATTATAACCCCTGCAAACCAAATTTGGGGGGAGGGAGGTATATAGGAATCAGCTTATCCGTCTAGCTGTCTGTGCAAACGTGTCCGGTCCATATTTTTCTTACGGAGGAACATTAGAATCTTCTACTTCACACAAAGTTTGCCCATGACCTAAGGGTATGTCATGACCTTGACCCAAGGTCATTTGGGGAAGTTCAAGGACAGTGACAGAAAAAAAATCATGTCCTGTCCATATCTTTCTGATAAACGTTGTGAGTTCCCATTTTACACTAAGATTGCTTATGATCTGAGTGTGTGTTATGACTTTGAACCAAGGTCATTAATGCAAGTTCAAGGTCACTGACAGAAAAAGTTCATAATTCATGTGTGGTCTGATCTTAGGTGTTTATATCATGGTTTAAATGCATATATGGTGGATACTGGTCATGCATTGTATGCATACCTTTCACCATTTGATAAAAGTTACGACTGTCAGAAATATATACAGATAGTACTTTATACATGTATTTTACTGTATGTGTACATAAATTGGTGTATTCAAATATTAGCGCAATCACTAGGTATTGAGTTGTTGGCGTAGTCATGAATTAGCACTACACACTATTGCACCATATATTTTATTTATAAATTTCTTAGCGGTATTCATGAATTAGCACATCATTTGCTGCGCCAAAGATAACGATTTAAATTTATTCTTTGTCAATGACCTGATTTGATATTTTATTTCTTATTTAAGATGTTTACTCAGATTTGGAGACAAGAGTTTGTGTCTACTTCTAAAAGCAGTTTTATAGATATCTTTGAAAATCTAGTCAAGGTTAGTCAGAATTGTAGCTATTTTAGTTTTCGTGACTGATTAACGGCCGTTATCCACATTCCAAGTTGTCAATGTTTTGTCCTTCCTCTTCTGTAAAAATATTAATATTTTGCTTTAAGTTTGTAATGTTTACTTACAACTTTTATTAAGGACAATTTTATATCAGTTAACTCTTAAATTATCAGTGAGATTAGATTAAAATACTTGTGCATTATGATAAATTGACATTATTTTAACATAGATGTTTGTTGTGGTTTTCAGAAAATCTGTTATAAGTTACGTCGGATGTCCCCTTGTTGTCTGTGTGGTATAGACTTCGGTGTAGATCTCCCAGAAGACAGAGAAATACAGGTAAGTACAGGTAGGACAGGAGACAGATGTCTCCCTGCTGTCTGTGTGGTATAGACTTTGGTGTACATCTCCCACAGAGAAATAAAGGTAAGTACAGGTAGGACAGGTGACAGATGTCTCCCTGCTGTTCGTGTGGTATAGACTTTGGTGTAGATCTCCCACAGAGAAATACAGGTAAGTACAGGTAGGACAGGTGACAGATGTCTCCCTGCTGTCTGTGTGGTATAGACTTTGGAGCAGATCTTCCAGAGGACAGAGAAATACAGGTAGGTACAGGTAGGACAGGTGACAGATGTCCCCCTGTTGTCTGTGTGGTATAGACTTTGGTGTACATCTCTCACAGAGAAATACAGGTAAGTACAGGTAGGACAGGTGACAGGTGTCTCCCTGCTGTCTTTAGTGTGGATCTCCCAGAGGACAGAGAAATACAGGTAAGTACAGGTAGGACAGGTGACAGGTGTCTCCATGCTGTCTGTGTGGTATAGACTTTGGTGTAGATCTCCCACAGAGAAATACAGGTAAGTACAGATAGGACAGGTGACAGATGTCTCCCTGTTGTCTGTGTGGTATAGACTTTGGTGCAGATCTTCCAGAGGACAGAGAAATACAGGTAGGTACAGGAAGGACAGGTGACAGATGTCTCCTTGTTGTATGTGTGGTATAGACTTTGGTGTACATCTCCCACAGAGAAATACAGGTAAGTACAGGTAGGACAGGTGACAGATGTCTCCCTGCTGTCTGTATGGTATAGACTTTGATGTGGATCTCCCACAGTTAAATACAGGTAAGTACAGGTAGGACAGGTGACAGATGTCTCCCTGCTGTCTGTGTGGTATAGACTTTGGTGCAGATCTTCCAGAGGACAGAGAAATACAGGTAGGACAGGTGACAGATGTCTCCCTGTTGTCTGTGTGGTATAGACTTTGGTGTACATCTCCCACAGAGAAATACAGGTAAGTACAGGTAGGACAGGTGACAGATGTCTCCCTGCTGTCTGTGTGGTATAGACTTTGGTGTATACCTCCCACAGAGAAATACAGGTATGTACAGGTAGGACAGGTGACAGGTGTCTCCCTGCTGTCTGTGTGGTATAGACTTTGGTGTAGATCTCCCACAGAGAAATACAGGTAAGTACAGGTAGGACAGGTGACAGGTGTCTCCCTGCTGTCTGTGTGGTATAGACTTTGGTGTAGATCTCCCACAGAGAAATACAGGTAAGTACAGGTAGGACAGGTGACAGATGTCTCCCTGCTGTCTGTGTGGTATAGACTTTGGTGTAGATCTCCCACAGAGAAATACAGGTAAGTACAGGTAGGACAGGTGACAGATGTCTCCCTGCTGTCTGTGTGGTATAGACTTTGGTATGGATCTCCCACAGAGAAATACAGGTAAGTACAGGTAGGACAAGTGACAGATGTCTCCCTGCTGTCTGTGTGGTATAGACTTTGGTGTAGATCTTCCAGAGGACAGAGAAATACAGGTAAGTATAGGTAGGACAGGTGACAGATGTCCTCCTGCTGTCTGTGTGGTATAGACTTTGGTGTAGATCTCTCACAGAGAAATACAGGCAAGTACAGGTAGGACAGGTGACAGATGTCCCCCTGCTGTCTGTGTGGTATAGAAATACAGGTAAGTAATACAGGCCATAAGAACAAGTGATGCATGTTTTTATTAATGAATGAATCTTATAAACTTCAAAATCAAATGACATTAACTGTTTATTTTCTTTTCAGATAACACTGACTGGAGTGTGCTGTTCTTTAGAGAATGTTTCAGATTCTGCATTTGAACTTCAAACCTACAGCAAAGAAAATCTACTCAAAGCAGGTATGTGTATACAACTTTTATATTGCAAGTGGAAGGACATTTTCAGTAACAAACCATGAAACAGACATCAAAGTATAATGTTACTTTCTTCTGTCTACAAGGTTTATAATCTCTTCATATGCACTTCCCTAATTATTCACATGTATTTGATTTTCTTCACTTTACCACTAACGTACTTAGCCTCAAAGAGATTGTCTCTGGTGTCCACACATAAACCGCATGGATGCCATAGATCACAGTTATTAATGTAACAGAGGAACTGTCCATCCTGATCTAGGATGTGGATACAGTGGTTACTAAAGTCTGATGTCAGGATCTGACTCTGACTGTCTGTTGTGATGCCCCAAGGTTGAAATGATCTCTTGGCAGTAGAGGGATGACCAGTGTATCTAAATCAGAGTTTTCCTGTCTGATTAACCACTACCACTGCACTGGCTATGTGGTCAGCCACACAGATATCCAGGTTCCTGTTCTCACTGATGTATTTAGTGTCATAAGATGAATACAGAGGTTTACCTTCACTATCAAACTGAATTGTTTGTTTCTCTGTGGAGCCAGAGTAACGGACAACTTTTGATTGTTCATCATCTTCACTGTTCATGATAACCAAGATGTCACCAGAGGAGGTACTACAGATATTGTAAGGTTTCCACCCCTTTAGTCTGATCACTTCCTGTATCTGTTTATTCTTCACTATGTTTACAGTTCTTGCATTAGGGACAGTATAAACTAGATCTCCACTCCTTGTCACTGCTATGTCATATGGTTCTTTCCCTGACTTGGTTTGGATTGACTTCAGTAGTTTGCCCTGGAGGTTGTAGAGTTTCATGATTTTGTCATTCCCACGTGTCCAGATTTCTTCATCACTCAGACAGGCAATACTCTGTAGTCTAATCTTAGTGTGTGTGGTATTGATGAGCTCTGGTTCATCAAGCAGTGGTTTGACTGGAGGACAGGATACAGCTTCTAGTGTCTTCATTGTGTAGCCATGTTCTTCTGTTGTAATGGATAATGCTGACAGAGAACCAAACATTTGATTGAGCTGTTCTCTGTTGATTTGATATGGAGAGAAACTTGGTAATAAAATCTTGACTTTAGGGGGTAATGTTTTGAATTTAGCATTCCAGGATTTGTATGCAGAGGTTAAGGAGACATCATTGGAGTCTAGTATTTTTTCCAGATCAAGTATGTACTGTTTTATTTCAGAAGTAATCTGTTTGATTTCTTTTTCCTGTTCATTTAGAGCAGCCAGGTGTTTAGTTTTCATCTCATCAATATCAGATTTCAGTTTGTTGACAATGATTTTAATTTCTCTGCGCCAGTCTTCTCCTTGTTTGGTGACAGCTGTTGTCAGTTTCTCATATTGTTTTTCTAGGTCTGTTTTTTCTCTCTGTTTCTCTGCTGAAATTTCTTCATATTTAGGGCAAACTGAATTGGACAATTCGTCCACAACTTTTTGTATGGCCTTCTGTTTGGTTTTCATTATCTCCAGTAAATTCAATAAAGTATGTCCTTTGTGTAAGTTGGATGTCAGACAGAGTGAACAAACAGGAAGATCACATTCCTTGCAGTGAAATTCACAAAGTTTTCCATCATGGGTGGGGCATTTTGGCGTAGTTCCCTTTTGTTTGTATGGCACCACTTTATGTTCTTTTGATAAATCAGAGAGATGCTCCCCTACACAGGCCTTACAGATTTTGACATGACATAAGTCACAGCACATTGGAGGGACAGGAGTCTCACACAAGTCACAGCACAGGACATCCTGGGCACTGAACCGAGGGTCCATTGTGGAAGCTAAGAAAGCCTCTCCCTAAAAAAGATCAGTTTACAAGGAATTTAAGTACATGTATGGGGCTGGGAAAAACAGCAAATGAAAAAATATATCATGAATGTGGAACCAGTATTATCAATTTCATTGGTCATTTTTACCAATGAAATTGAACAGGACAAGACAGTGAGAAACCAGGGTAGATTATATGTATATGTGTTCCCTATTTGTCAGCATGTCTGTCTGTCTGTGTCATTTGGTTTTCTTCTAAATGCTAAATGTGTGCAGGCAGTAAGTGTGCTATATTTCTGGAATGATGGATAGTTAACAAGCTAATTCAGAGAATTTGTGTCCCCCGCTTAGTGAAAAAAGTAAACCATGCGCAGTTTGGGTAGGGGGGGGGGGAGGGGGTTGGTTGGATCCCCATGACTGAATTTGTAAAATTTTTAAATGACTGTATACATGTATACTGAAGCAAATAAAATATGCCAATATGGATATAAAGATTTGATGGCTTATTCTTTATTATGTATATAGAAGATTCTTTTTATATGGAATATTTTTCACATTGTAATGATGATTTTATGAGTTTGTACAAGCCAGAGCTCATAAATTTTTCATTTCACATGCTTAATACTATCATTTAGTTAAAAAAAAAAGTACTTCGGAAGAAAAGGAAATGGATCGTCTGGGATTCGAACCCGGGCCTCTCACATGTGAAGTGAGAGACATACCACTACACCACTGAACCGCTTTAACCTTGCGGAAATTATATGCAAAGATGAAGTCAAATACATGTATATATTCACGTTCGATATTGTCAAAATTTTACACAATGCATGATGTATAATTTAACCTTTATTAAACAGTTCTAATTGATGTAATAAGAATATAAAGTCCTGAGAACTTGTTTTGGAAACGAAAGCGTTACAGACAGAAAGACGGACAAGTGGGGGACAAAAATACTTGAAGGTATGAACATGAAAGGGCAGGATCATCATTAGGAACTTATTTAATGTTTATATAACTTCATATATAACTAAATACTTAATTGTAGATAAAATATTATCTTAAATTCAACCTGTTCATGGGGAAAAAAATAAACAGACAGATAATATATAAAACAAAACCCAAACCTGAAAAGAGTTATCATATGCCTCCAAGAAAATAGAATCTCAGAGAAAATAGTTCATATGTAATAACAGTCGTGCATTTCTTAATATTTATATTCGCTGTGTTTTTCTACTAAGCCAACTGTGAAATTGATTTAAAAACCATTTTCATGTATACTCACGGGTAGAAATATACACGGAGAAACGTGCGCTAACGTGACGTCACGATGAGGCTACAGGGACGTTGGAAAAATGTGACGAAATAGGGTGCGAAAAATTCAAATATTGAGTATATTTTTGATGCTTTAAGACATGTAAAATGTAAATGTAAGGAATGTTTTTAAGTTTAGTGTGAATTATTGGTGTGTGAATCACACAGACTTGCACGTAGGAATATTTTTCATGAAGTGCTAGCGCGCTTCATGAAATATGCCTTTGTGACAAGTCTGTGTGATTCCCACACCAATAACTCACACAAAAATTAAAAACATTTCTTATTACTTGTTTGCTTCTTATGTGTTACCATGTATACTTTGCCTATCTCCATATTGTCCTGGAGATAGAGCAGTTTCATTTACGCATTGTAAGTCGGTTGTCAGTCCCCATAATCCAATATATGTCTTTTGTATATAATAAACTTACTAACTGTTAACATTGTTTGAGTTTTATATAAAATAAAACTTTTTAAAAAGCATACCTAATTAAACAGGTAGTTTATCCAACATGGCTGTCATTTGTTTACCTTGGTGTTTCAATCTTCATGGTCTATTTATAATCAGTATCACAGGTAATGATTTAAATGTCTGAAGGTAAAGGCAATCATCTCTAAACATTGAAAATGTGCATTCGGTATATTTCAAAAGAATATCCATAAACGGTAAATATAAATTCTGAAAATTCTATTAAGAGGATAATTTTCGAATATTACTGATTAAAAAAAATCAATAATACAAGTGAGCTTACTTGATATCATGTATCGCATTTAGTTTTCAAGAGTTTAAAAAAAAATATTTATTATTAAGTTGACAAGGACTGTTCGAAGATGAAGTAATAATGATAATCAATACTTTACACTGTGATGAGATGAATATTCTTGTTAAAATGTGGCATAATGGACTGCTAATTAAGTTAAAGGCCATCTTTAAAAAAAAAAAAAGGTTGCCCTCTCTTTTACTGTAAATGTATTACATTTGACATGTACGATATTTTTCAACAAGTTAGCGTAGATTTGATTTGGTGCTGTCTGAATTTGCTAATTAATTAATATACAAGACATTTAGCGATGGACTTGAATTAGCAAACGTAGCTTTTTGCCAAAATCGCTAAATAGAATACACTGCTAAATGTAATACCTTTACAGTAACTGACTAAAAATGGCCTGACTCAGAACTTTTTTAACCTCCAGGTACTGGCAGGAAGCAATTTATATTAATGCATTAGGGATAATAAATTATTAAAAATTCAGCATGTGTGTTGAAAATTTCTGGGAAACAAAATTTTGCACTTTACCTACCAACCTATATTTTTTCAGCATGAATTTGAAAGAGGGTAAACTGACATTATTATAAAGTTGGCCTGATCAGTGAATTTTTTTTCAGTGTCTGCAACAACCACAAGCAGCAGTGGTACCAGTGAGAGAGACGACATGATGTTTCAAATGGAGGAGTTCTCAACAGAGGGATCTATAGGGAACTTAATACAGGGGCACACAAAGGGTAAGATAATGATGGTGAAATTACAGGGGAACACAAAGGGTAAGATAATGATGGGGGACTTACAGAGGCACACAAAGGGTAAGTTTTTGTTCTGGATTTTACATTTCACATAAAAGGTATGTTAATGATGGAGAAATATAAAGGGACACACAAAGGGTGGGGTTAATGATAGGGTACTTACAGGGGTACACAAAGGGTAAGATAATGATAGGGAGCTTATAGGGGCACACATAGGGTAAGCTGTTGAAGGGGAACTTACAGGGACACACCCAGGGTAAGTTAATGATGATGGAACACAAAGTAATCTTAATGGTGAAATTACAGGACAGCACATAGGGAAAACTACCGGTAATTGTAAGGAACTTACAGGGCAAACAAAGGATAAGATAATGATACAGATATACAGGGTCACACAAAGGGTGATTTAATAGGTAGAAGTATACTCAACAAAAAAAGAATGCATATTGTTCTACTCATCAAAGAAATTTTGAAGAAGTATATTGAACAAGTTTGTCTTTTTTATCATTGGATACCTGTGACCCATTTAGCGTACAATATGGGCTTGTAAACCCCAATTGTTGAATTATTTCCCTTGATTAATGATGTTTATAAAAATAGAGTTTTATGTGATTTCTTGTAAATCGGGGGTCTATTTTCAATGAAATTTTGGATTTAGAGAAACAATAAACATTCCTATTAAATCCATATTTATGCTTTGATTGCAATGTTGATGCTGCATTGCTATGCCTAAACAAAGATGAACGAAAGGAGGCTCTAACAATGATACTAACCGGAGCTACGCAACAGGAAGTTGCAACTGCATTTGGTGTACATCAATCGGCTTTGCAGCACATCTCCACCAGCTAGGAACATGGATGACATACTAAAAACTGGCTGTCTGCGGGCTACCACACCCAGGCACGACCGTCAGATCCTCCTTCAGCACCTGCGAAATCGACTCAGAACTGATGTGCAAACTGCTGAAATCGGCATAAAGTGCACAAATTGTTTGCAAGAGACTGAGAGGAGCTGGTATTCGGGCACGACGCCCATACACTTGAATATTTCCACCAGCGCTGAGAGGTCGCAGAGGACAAATGGATTAGTTAAGGCGTATGCCTCTAGAATTTGGAGGCGACGCCAATGACGTGAACTTAACTTGTCAATTTGGAACATACAACATGTTTGATTTTTATCACAATACACTCTAAAATCACTTTAAAAATTAAGGTTTAAACTGAAAACTTAGAATATCATGTTTAATCTGAATACGTATTTCTTTTTTGTTGTGTGTATATATATATATATATATATATATATATATATATATATATATATATATATATATATAATGTCAGTTACGGGGACTCTGTATAAAACTGTGTTTCGGGGTCTCAGGTTCTGGGGCTTTTATATATATATCCAATATATATGTATATATATATATATATATATCAGTCAAAGGGTAATCTAATGATGGGATTTATACAGATATACAGGGGCACTAAAGGGTAAGCTAATAATGGGGAACAACCAGGGGCACACAAAGGGTAAGCTCATGAAGAAGAGCAGATAAAGGGTCTAAGCTAAGCTAATGCCAGAAATATATTGGGGGACAAACAGAAAAATCTTAGCAAGATTATAATGGAATTTTACAGAGGTACACAGATGGGTGATACTATTTATAAGGGAACTTTACATGGGAATACTGAGAGTAAGCTGATGTTGTTTTATATTGCAGTTTCCCTCACTAGACAGACGAAGGAAAACTCAGTTCGTAGATCTCTGGAACATGTGAGTAAACGATTTATGTTACAAGAACTCAGTAGCCAAGTAAAGTTTTCTTCACAAGAATAGTATATTCCATGTTAGCTAGATGACAAGTAAACTGGATAAGTTCAGTGTTGCTGCTTTGAATTTGATAATGTTGAGCATAAAGGAAGACTGCCGATGGTGAGGTTTTAAAAAAAGATCTTTGATGGTTAGTATGAATTAACTTCGTGATTTTTTTATAGACTGTTCAGAAACACAAGAACTGTGTGGAGCTTACACCACTCCCTAGTATACCAGGCCTCAAGATTGAACGTTACTTGGGCAACTATAACTTCTTCTTTATTAGAGAATCTACTTCATTACGAGAGGTAAGTCTGTTAATAACTTTATTCGTCCTTCAAAATTCTTATCTTATAATCAAAAAAGGTTCTGTATTTGATCTCACACACAAATGTATTGTTGGTCAGGATTTTCTTTAGAAGCCAGTTTTCTTAAGAATTCGATTGAATCTATAAAATTTCTACTTTCACTTTGTAAGATTGGGGGACAAGGAGGATTTATGCAGACATTTGTTGCCGAGGTGATGGCCAATGTGAGAGCTAATGTAGCCTCTCTTGGTGGGAATGGATTAGTGTCTTATCGAATGAACCAATGTGTTCTGATGTGTAATCCACACAAAAACCAGGTAGGGAAGTAGTTTTGAAGTTTGAACACATGGATATACTAGTATTTAAAGATATAAAAACAATCTCAAAATGCAATACATGTACATTTTTTCAAGAAAATCAATTTTCTCCCATTTAATAACAATTAGCAACTTCTCCAAGCACAGTCAAATCTCAATCTCTGAAACTTAATTGGGTTTTAAAAAGATTATATACTTAAGTTTCAGAAAACAGATGTTAAAATATTTTTAATGATTATTTTAATTCAGCAAGATATTTCCATAGTATTTACAATTTTGACATTTATTAGAGATGAAATTCAAATGAATTATCTATCTTACAGAGTCAGTGTTTGATCAATGTGAGTGGGGATGCTGTTGTTGTGTCATCAGAGGAATCATTCCCCATTATTGTCGAGCCTCTTCGAAAAAACAGCGACTCACCGATCACATGACAGTGCTAGAGCTGTTACTGACATTTTTACCGAACATTCCTTTGTTGGCCAGTATTACTCACTGCCCCTTGAGCAGAGTGGATTACACTATAGAATTTGTTTAAATTATGCATTGTATCGTCTTACTCATTTTAATCAGAGGGTGAACAATTATTTTCTTTTACAAAATAATGAACAAATTAAAGATACATGTACGTGTCTAATATTGATATTTCATTACTCGAGAGGAGACTGTTGTAACACAACAGTAAACTGTTTGATAGGTGTAATCATAAAACCTGTTTTGGTAGCATTTTAAGGCATTTGTGTATGTAATTATTACGCACACCAACACTGCATAATAAAAGGATCTAAAAACTTCTGTTTGATTTTTTTTTTACTGTGTACTGTAAAATCACATATTTTCGTGGGATCAAATTTTCGTGGTTGACGGAAAAAATGCTGGTTCGTGAGGATTTTATTTCGTTTATAAAGACCCTTTTAGTAGTTGTGCATATGAAAATTTTTTTTCGTGGCAGACATGAATTCCACGAAAACAACGAAAATTAAACCCCCACGAAAATTAGTGATTTCACAGTAATACAGGAGTGAAGAGACAAGTATATGCATCTTTATTTGATATCACAGTAATTTATTTCACTACATCATTTGTATGGTATTTAAATATTGAGGAATCCATCATCTCAAGCCATGGTATGGAGTATGCCTGTAGTGCTCTCCTACCCGTGGCTGCTTGATCAATTAAAGCCTTGTGAAGATCACGACTTAAATGCGACATGTTAGAAAGCTACTAAAATAATTGTGTATATTCCCATTAAATTTAAATACAAACAACAAATATTACTTAAACTGAAATTGGATTATGAACGATTGCATCAAAAGGTATTTTCGGACAATGCTTTACTCACAATTTGGTCAGTATTTTAAAAGGAAATATTCACATCTCATGCATTAACCGCGGTTAATATAGGGGAGGCTCGTTCATTTAGTCCATGGTTTGCAACAATATAAGGAACCTGACGTCATGTATTCCTCGATATCCAGGATTTCTGACAGCTAGTAGCACAGCAGTCTTTTTACATCTCCAATCAATCAATTCATAGTGATCTAACTGATTATTCCTCCTTTTAAATAAACGAATAGGAATGACGTCACAACAAATTCTAGGTTACATCAGGCACAAAGCATTCCAAGCTGGTAAAAGGAAAATTATTCCACAGATTTTCAATGATTTAAGAAACTTACAAGAGGTTAAGCAGATGACCGTCTACCTGTATGTGTAGCTAGGGAAATCCCCTAATTTAATGCGATTTATGCCATCACTTTTGCATACCACGTAATTCTACAAGTTGTACACAACGTGTAGATTCACAAGTACACGTAGGTGAAAACTTGTAGCTGTAGCTTCTTTAACTCAAACTACGGAATAAGAAGGATATGGAGATAACGAACAGTTTTCAATCTCAAAGTCCATAAAACAATAAAAATAAGAGCAGAGCAAACACGGACCCCCGAAACATCAGAGGTGGGATCAGGTGCCTTGGAGGAGTGAGCATCCCCTGCCGACCGTTCACACCCGCCGTGTGCTCTTTGTCATGATCAGGAAATAATGGAAAAATCCCTTGTCAATTTAGTGTATTAAAAAAAATGGACTAACAATTGTATGAAAAACGTCAGTCAGCATTTTTTCAGTCGGTATTAGTATGACGTTGAGAGTTTATTACGAACATCCTATGTATCTTTTTTATTTCAAATCATAGATTTATTTGATACAGATGGATTGTAAAGTGACATGTTGAGATGACGTTTTGCAGGTACCAGCACATGTTCAATTTGTTAAACAGAACACGACATTAGTTCCGCGTACGTGTAAAATTACTTCTAGGTTTACACGTACAAATAGACGTACACGGTAAAAAGCTTACCCTCTCTAATGATGGGGAGCTAACAGGTGCACACAGAGGGTAAGTCAATGATGGAAAACTTACAGGGGCACACCAAAGCAGTTGCAATTTATAGCTCACCTGAGCCGAAGGCTCAAGTGAGCTTTTCTAATCAAAATTTGTTCTTTGTCTGTTGTTGTTGTCGTTGTTGTCGTCATCGTTAACATTTTTCATTGTCGACTTCTTCTCAAGAACCACTGGGCCAATTTCAACCAAACTAGGCACAAAGTATCTTAAGTCAAGGGGATTCAAGTTTGTTCAAATGAAGGCCCACACCCTTATTTAAGGGGAGATAATTGCGAAATTGTGAAAATTTTATGGTATAATTTTAAAATCTTCTTCTCGAGAACTACTTTGCCAGGAAAGATGAAACTTATAGTGAAGTATTCTCAGGTAGTGTATATTCAAGTTTGTTCAAATCATGACCCCCACGGGTAGGGTGGGACCACAATGGCCAATCAAAGTTTTACATAGAAATATTTAGGACAATTTTTTAAAAATATTCTTCACAAGAATAGCAGAGGCATAAATAGTCATATTTATATGGGAGCATCCTCAGGTAGTGGAGATTCAAGTTTGTTCAAATCACGACCCCTGGGGGTATGGCAGGGCCACAATGGCCGAACCGAGTTTTACATAAAAACATATGGGAAATTCTTTAAAAAATCTTCTTCACAAGAATAGAAAGGGCAAGAATGATCATATTTATATGGAAGCATTCTCAGGTAGTGTAGATTCAGATTTATTCAAATCATGACCCATCAAAGTTTTACATAGAAATACATAGGAAAATTTTCCTCTTAAGAATAGCAAAGGCGTGCATGATCATATTTATATGGAAGCATTCTCAAGTAGTGTAAATTCAATTTTGTTCAAGTAATGACCCCTGGGGGTAGGGCGGGACCACAGTGTAAGTTCAAATGTAAAGGTCAATAAAGCCAGAGAAATATGCAAGCATCCTTAGTTAGTGAAGATTCAAGTTTGTTCAAATCATACCCTCTCCGTTTTATGGATAGTTTGGGACCACTATTGGGTTTAAACTTTTCAATGATAAACTGATTTCTGATTTTTCTAGCCATATTGCTCAGGTGGCCCATGGGTCTCTTGTTCTAAGGGAACTTACAGGGTCTCACAAAAAATGAGCTGATGATGTTTTATATTGTAGTTCCTCTCACTAGACAGACAAAGGAAAACTCAGTTCGTAGATCTCTGGAACACGTGCGTAAATGACTTATAGTTCTTGTTATAAGGATTCAAATTAGCAAATTGAAGTTTATCCTTACAAGTTTTGTGTTTTGCACAGTTAGCCTGATTGGATGAGAAGGTGTTGTGAGGTTTTTAAAAAGTCTTTTAATGGACATAAATTGGGTTATTGGGTTACATTTTATAGACGGTTCAGAAACACAATACATATGTATCTGTGTGGAGCTTACACCACTGCCTAGTATACCAGGCTTCAAGATAAAACAATATTTGGGCAACAACTTCTTCTTTATTAGAGAATCTACTTCATTACGAGAGGTAAGTCTGATAAAAACTTGATGATGATTCCTTCAAAGCTCTCATAATTAGAAAAGGTTATGTACTTGATCTCACTCACTAATGTATTGTTGGTCAGGATTTTCTTTACAAATCAATTATCTTCAGAGTTTATTTAGATCTTTATAATTTTCTACTTTCACTTGTTAAGATTGGAGGGCAAGGAGGATGTATGCAGACATTTGTTGCGGAGATGATGGCCAAAGTGAGAGCCAATGTAGCCTCTCTTGGAGGGAATGGATTAGTGTCTGATTGAATGAACCAATGTGTTCTGATGTGTAACCCACACAAAAACCAGGTACACAATACATGGGTTTACTAGTATAGATAGATGAAAACCTACATAGACCTTCTGGTGAAAATCAGTTTAACACAATGCAATACATTTTTTCAAGAAAATTAAATTTTCACTATTCCTTATATAAGAATTCTCAACTTCTTTAAGCTCAGTCTAACATTATTCACTAAAACTAAATGGGGCTTTAAAAGGACTATCTATTTAAGATTTCAGAATTTAGAGGTTTAATACTCATTTTAAAAGATGATAGCCTCATTTCACTTCGATACATGCATGGCATTTATTTTTTTTTTTTTTTTAGATATTTGAGATACAAAAGTTCAACTGAGTTTTTTTTATCTTCCAGAGTCAGTGTTTGATCAATGTGTGTGGGGATGCTGTGGTTGTGTCGTCAGAGGAATCGTTCCCCATTATTGTCGAGCCTCTCTGTAAAAATAGTAAATCACCGATCACATGACAAAGCTAGAGCCGTTACTGATATTCTTACCACATCTTTTTGCCCCTTGAGCAGAGTGGATTACACTATAGATTTTTTTGTTAAATTATGCATTTTATTTCCATATTCATTTTAATCAGAGGGTGAACAATTATTTTCTTTTACTCAATAATGATCACATTTTAGATACATGTACTTGTACAGAATTTTGTATTTCATTATTATAGAGGAGACTTATGAGACACAACAGTAAAATATTTGGTAGGTTTAATTATAAAGACTCTTTCGGGGACATTTTAAGGCATTAGTGTATGTAATCGTTAGGCACACCAACACTGCATAACAAAAGAATTTAAAAACTGCTATTTTTCTAACTGATTGATTCAAGAGTTGAGAGACATATCAAAGCATTTGTTCAGATTTATTTCAAAAGTCTCTGTACACATTTTTATGAGTCCACCCATTGCTTTGAAATAAATATGATTTTTTTTACATTCTTCCTCTCGAGAACCGCTAGGTCAGAATAGCTGAAACATATGTGGAAGTATCTTGATGTAGTGTAGATTTTAAATTATTAAAATCATGACCCGAAGGTGAAGGATGGAACCACAGTAGGGAATGGGAATCAGTTTTACACAGAAATATGATGGGGAAATCCTAAAATACATTATTCTCCAGAACCTCTTCACCAGAAAAGCTGAAGCTTATATGGAATGATATAATAGTTTTCCATTTTAAATATTAGTATAAATATATATAGAAAAAAGTTCTGTGGAACAAATGAGCCAAAAAAGCTTAATCTTTTATCATGGAAGCACTCTTATGTATTGTAGATTCTAATTTTTTCAAATCATGACCACTGGCTGTGCGAGGCCACAATAGGGAAACAAAGTCATTGAAATTGAAATATATTTGAAAATCTTCAGAAATCTTCATTTAAAGATCAATGAATCAGACAAAATGAAACTTAAATGAGGTAGGATGGGGGCAAAATATGTATTACAAAGGGGAATCTTATGAAGAACAGAGGAGCGTTGTGGCAGTGGGTTTCTAATTTTAAAAAACCTGAATCTTATGGTCAGGTATTCTGGTTCTCTTTCTACATTATCTTTGTGATGAAACACATGGAGATATTCAAGATCAGAAGTCCTTAAAACAGTACAAAACACGGAACTCCAATATATCGGAGGTGGAATCAGGTGCCACTGAGGAGTGAGCATCCCCTGCCGACCGTTCACACACGCCGTGTGCTCTTTGTCATGATCGGGAAATAATGGAAAATTCGTCGTTATTGTGTGTATAAATAATGGACTAACAACAAATATGAAAAACGCCAGTCAGCATTTGACTCGATGATAAATTGTATTTGCTGACAAGGTCATTGTATCGACAACAGAATTTAAGAAATTGTGACATTAAATGAGAGTGCTGAAATCCTTGTTTCATCAAGGTGTTTGAAGATCATGTTCAAGATTGCGTGTCGAATCGACTGATATATATTAACTCCCTATGCAGGTGATGAAGGTATATTGCTGCATAAGTAAGGGAACTTGACGATAGAAAAGTTCATGTCATAACGTTTATCATAGAGCTTTGTTGTTTGATTACCATTGACGTCTTTTTCAAGTACAAAATATCCAAATATGAAACAGATGTGTTAGACTCTGTGGTATCTTTTATCTCAAGCTATCTTCCAAAAATAATACATACTAGTATACAGAACAGCAATTCATATCTGATGTCAAGATCTGACTAATTATCTCTTGTGGTCTTCAGATTAAATGTACATATCATAAGAACAAGTGATGCAGCCTGTTTTTATTCATGTGTGAATCTTAATTATTTAGTTTACACTCACTGGTGTATGCTGTTCTTTAGGGAATGTTTCAGATTTTGCATTTGAACTTCAAACCTAGAGTAAAGAAAATCTACTCAAACCAGGTACATATTCCTGTATACAAGTATGTACAAATACAAATTTTATTTGCAAGTGGAGGGAAATTTTATGCCCTGTACACATGACGTGTATAATTCGCAGTAAATTAATGCTAAGTAAACTAATGCGAATCAAAATAATGCGAATTAAATTGCGTTCACACGACAGATAATGTGAAGAAAACTAATTGAAATTCTATACTTCTAGGCCAGGCGTCAGTAAGGCTAATTCGCAGTAACTTTACGTTTTACTCGAATTAAAATCTTCGTGTGAACAGGGCATAAGTAACAAACTATATGAATCAAAGATCAAGATGTATGCACGCCGATTGGTTCAAAAGTATTTTCTGCACAACGATCAAGATTTTATACACGAGCTAGATGAAAAAATTACACGAGTTAAATAAAAATGCACGTATAGGTAAAAATTGCACATAGTTTGAAAGATTTTAACACAAACAAAATGAAAAATACATGAATCCGACATTTTTTGCACGATTTAGGGGTATAATATGTACAAACAAAAATCAACCAAAGTACTGAAAGTACTGGGAAGCGCTAAGCATATTGATTTGAAATTCATCCGAATTATTTTAATTTAAATTGTCCTGTTATATTGCATTTTAAGCGATATTTTGACAGTGCGATAGCGCTAGGTCGAGCACAGTTGTCAAAAAGTATGTGAGTCTTGAATATGTGAACCCCGCTGGGATATGAAATTCAACATTGTCTCATGCCTTTTTTCAAGCATGATACATTATCTTCGTATGTCAAAAGATCAATCAATTTCACTTACAGTACTGTACACGAAATTGCAAGAAAATATTTTTCGTGTAAAATTAATTTCTTTCCCCATCGCCTTGTAGGAATCTGTAAGAGGTCGTATTTGCGTATAAATTGCAATTTATTGGAAGGGAGATCGTAATCGAGCTTTCCGATGAAATTTAAACTCTAAATGTACACGTACTATACTTTTGCTGGAAAATGTATACATTGTATTTGAAAAAAAATGTAAACACTTAAATTGTCGCTAAAATTCCTCTCATTTACGTGCAACACTGAAAGATAAAATCTTTTGGTGATCATATTTAATAACAAATTCATTCTGTGTTTACAAGTTTTTCAAATTGAAGATTGGCATCATGTTTGTAACAACGTCATATGACAAAACTCTATGTAAATGAAATAAACATCCGTAGAATTAACGCCCTTAATGTCAGATATATATATATATATATATACATTTTAGTATAAAATATTCTATTTATCTTTTGATGCTATCCTGTACTCTCTGATTTTCAAATATATGATTTATAGCGTACATGTATTTGCAGTAACATTTGTGTTGAATTATACAATTTGTGTCAATCATTAATAAATGATACGTTTTTGAGATAATTTTTTTTTACACTTTTCTTCTTTGGATTAAAAATACGTCATTAACCCCCAAAAGTACAGTCGTTTGGCCAGTTTCGGATTTTGGCCAGTTCCGAATAATTAGTAATTTAAGGACTGATAATTAATAAATTCAACGGCGTAAAAATAAATTGTTATCTATGGTAGAGAGGCTTATTTATGAGTGTTTAAATTATGGGAAGTTTTGATTTTTTGCGGTCAGTTTGGTTTCGTTATCGTACTTGAAACAGTCTACATACATTTACAATGCAACAAATCTGAATCACCGCGACGCGTAAGTCTGCAGAAAAACCTCTGTAGATACATATATACATTTTTCACATAAAACAACGTTCCAGGTATCAAAAGTAAGTTTGATATGTACTCTAACATATACTAAAAACTTGTCAAAAATAAATATTTAGAACACTGGAAGATATCGAAATATTTTCGTGCTCTTATTTTACCAGTTCCGAATACCCATTTTAAACACTATTATAAATTCACTCTTCGTTGTTTTCTTCATTGTAAACGTGACTTATTATACCCGCGCTTGAAAAACAGGAAGAAGGGGTATATAGTCATGGGATGTTTGTCCATCCATCCGTCTGTATACACATCCGGCTGTCTGTACGTCCGTCAGATACGCTCTGGGGTATCTATTTCTTATCCGCAACTCCTCTTCTGACACTGAATGAAGTTTAATGAGGTTTCACAGAATTTAACGAGTCCTTTACAGAATTTTTGTTTAACAGTGACAAAGTGCACCTATTTTATTTTTGGATCTGGCAAATAATCTGGGCTCCCTGAGAAAAACATAGATACTGCCATTCTTTGTAATATTGAAAGGTATACTATTATCCATCTCTTATCCAGAATTCCTCCTATACCACTGAGTACGATTTAATGATACTTTCAACGATTCTTTATTACTTTGTGACGTTTTATTTTACTTTTTGATCAGACACTTATTTCGGGTCTCCCAGAGCAAAACATGGATTTTGTCATAAATAACCATAAAGGAGGTGTGGGGTATCATTAAAATGAACTCAGTGCCCACAGTACCTCTAGTTTCTCTGCAACCTTTGGAATTACAAATGATTTATTGGTAAGCAATTAATTTAACTTTTCTTGGGCATGCCAGTGGATAACGTCTGGGGAGTATATTTTTTAATTTAGGGTTGAATTGAATAAGAATCTCTAGGGTATCCGGAACTCGTCGGCTTATTCGTAACTGGTAAAATGGACACCTATGGTAACTTGCGAAATAAATTTTTTTGAGGGAAGGCTGAACTTTTATGAAACAATATTTAATTCCACAAGTCATCGAACTACCTTGATAAAACAATTGGATTTTGAATAATGCCTAGTCTATTTAAAGCACCGCCGAATCGGTTTCTTATTCGGAACTGGTCAAATAACTTTATTTTTGACTATTCAGTATTGTTGAAATAATTTAAAATGCTTCAATATTTTTTTACGGACGCTTGATGCACCCCCCTTTTAACGTTATCTATATTTCAATCGGGGATGTTAATCTATATGCATATTGTGTGCCTGTCAATTTTTACATGTATATAACACGTTAGGCATATTCTTGAGAGTCTAGCGTAATTCTGAAAGACTGAATCTTTTTAAAAAGATTAATATTATGTTTACACATTACTCATCCTCTTGTTTTATAACGTTTCAAGCGTCCAAGCCACACTGATCTGTTCTCTAATGAATATTAATGAAATGTGCGCAATGAGGATGCGTCGTTATATTATGTCGATGTTGTATTATCACTTGTGCAGTTTTCGTTTTTACGTTTGTGTAATGTTCTCGTTATATCGTGTAAATATTTTGCTGGTTGTGTAGTTTTTGTATAGTTTGTGTAAATTTCAATAACTTTGTGTGTATTTTCCGCACTTTGTGTACGTTTTGACTCACTCATGTAATTTTTGTTTAAGGTCGTGCAGAAAATACTTTTGAACCAATCGGCGTGCCATAAAGATGGTGTTATCTTCCTCCGTCTACTGCGGTTGAAAGTAGGAAGATATTCTGAAATGAATTAGACATCAAAGTATCATGTTACTGTCTACAAGATTTATATTCCCATCATATGCACTTCCATAATTGTTTACATGTATTTGATTTTCTTCACTTTACTACCGCTAAATTGAGCAACAAAGAGATTGTCTTTGGTGTCTACACATAAACCCCATGGACAACGTAGATCACAGTTATCAATGAAATAGAGGAACTGTCCGTCCTGATTTAGGATGTGGATACCGTTGTTGCTTAAGTCTGATGTCAGGATCTGACTCTGGCTGTCTGTTGTGATGCCCCAAGGTTGAAAAAATCCCTTGGCAGTACAGGGATGACCAGTGTATCTATATCGGAGTTTTCCTGCCTGATTAACCACCACTACTGCTTTGGCTGCCCAGTCAGCTACACAGATATCCAGGTTCCTGTTCTCACTGATGTATTTAATGTTGTCTTCAGATGAATACAAAGGTTCACCTTTACTATCAAACTGAATGGTTTGTTTCTGTGTGAAACCAGAGTAACGGACAACTTTTGATTGTTTATCATTATCACTGTACATGGTAACCAGGAGGTCACCAGAGCAGGTATTACAGATGTTGCAAGGTTTCCACCCCTGTAGTCTGATCACTTCCTGTATCTGGTCATTCTTCACTATGTTTACAGTTCTTGTGTCATTCATAAAGTCAGTAAAGACTAGATCTCCACTTCTTGTCACTGCTATATCCCATGGTTCTTTCCCTGACTTGGTTTCGATTGACTTCAGTAGTTTGCCTCGGAGGTTGTAGAATTTCATAATTTTGTTTTCTCCACTCGTCCAGATTTCTTCATTACTGAGACAGGTAACACTTTTTAAACCTTTGTACCCAGTGTCTATGGAGATCATGGTCTCTGGTTTATCAAGCAGTGGTTTGACTAAAGGACAGGATACAACTTCTAGTGTCTCCAATGTGTAGCCATGTCCTTCCGTTGTTATGGATAATGCTGACAGAGAACCAAACATCTGATAAAGTTGATCTGTTTTGATTGGAAGAGGAGAGAAACTTGGTAATGAAACTTTGACTTTAAGAGGCAATGTTTTGAATTCTGCATTCCTGGATTTGTATGAATAGGTCAGGGAGGCATCATTTGTGTCCAGTATTTTTTTCAGATCAAGTATGCACTGTTTTACTTCAGAAATGATTTGTTTGATTTCATTTTCCTGTTTATCTAGAATAGTCGAGTGCTTAATTTTCATCACATCAATTTCAGATTTCTGTTTGTTGACAATGATGTCAATTTCTCTGTGCCAGTCTTCTCCTTGTTTGGTGACGGCTGTTGTCAGTTTCTTGTATTGCTTTCCTAGGTTTGTTTTTTCTCTCTGTATATCTGCTACAATTTCTTCATGCTTTGGGCAAAGTGAATTAGCCAATTCATCAACATCTTTTTGTATAGCCTTCTGTTTTGTTTTCATTATCTCCAGTGAATTCAATAAAGTATGTCCTTTGTGGAAATTAGAT
This sequence comes from Saccostrea cuccullata, assembly GCF_032062105.1. Lineage (NCBI taxonomy): Eukaryota > Metazoa > Mollusca > Bivalvia > Ostreida > Ostreidae > Saccostrea > Saccostrea cuccullata. The sequence goes on from NW_026924788.1 coordinate 35,135, forward strand.
GTCAGACAGACTGAACAAACAGGAAGGTGACATTCCTTACAGTGAAATTCACAGAGTTTTCCGACATGAGTTGGACATTTTGGCGTAGTTCCTTTCTGTTTGAATGGCACCACTTTATGTTCTTTAGATAAATCAGAGAGATGCTCCCCTACACATGCCTTACAGAGTTTGACATGACATAAGTCACAGTACATTGGAGGAACAGGAGTCTCACACAGGTCACAGCGCAGGACATCCTGGGCACTAAGCCGAGGGTCCATTGGAAAAGCTCAGAAAGCCTCTACCTAGAAAAGATCAATTTCCTTGTTCAAATTTAAGAAATTAAGTGTAATGATGGAAAAAAAAGCAGCAAAAGAAAAAATACATTTTGTATGCAGAACCAGTATTATCAATTTCATTGGCCATTCTTACCATTGGAATTGGACAGGACAGTGTGAAACCAGAGTAGATTTTATGTATATGTGTTCCGTATTTGTCAGCATGTCTGTCTGTTTGTGTCATTTGGTTTTGTTCATGGCTTCTAAATGCGTGCAGGTAATAAGTTTGCGTTATATTTAGAATAATAGAGAGTTTAAAATACTACAATTAAGTATTTAGGATAAAATTATAACATTCAATAAGTTCCTAATAATGACCCTCCCCTTTCATTTTCATGCTTTCAATGAAAGCATGAAAATGAAAGGGGAGGGTCATTATTAGGAACTTATTGAATGTTATAATTTTATCCTAAATACTTAATTGTAGATTAAACATGTATTTTAAATTCATTACAACATGTTCATGGAAAAAAGGAAATTACCAAACAAAACCCAAACCTGAAAAGATAGTTACCATATACATCCAAGAAAGTAGAATCCAGAGAAAATGTATAAAATAACAGTCGTGCATTTCTTATTACTTGTTTGCTTCTTATGTGTTACCATGTATACTTTGCCTATCTCCAATTCCTGGAGATCAGTTTCATTAATGCATTGTAAGTCAGTTGTCAGTCCCCATGATCCAATGTGTCTTTTCTATATAATAAACTTAATAACTGTTAATATTGTTTGAGTTTTATATAAAATAAAACTTTTTAAAAAGCATACCTAATTAAACAGGTAGTTTATCCAACATGGCTGTCATTTGTTTACCTATTGGTTTTTCAATCTTCCTGGTCTATTTATAACCAGTATCTTAGGTATTGATTTAAATGTCTGAAGGTAAAGGCCATCATTTCTAAACATTGAAAATATGCATTAGTTATATATTTTTTTAAAATCCATAAACGGTAAATAGAAATTCTGAGACTTCTATTAAGAGGATAATTTTCTAATATTACTGATTTTAAAAAAATCAATAATACAAGTGAGCTTACTTCACTTTATGTATCACATTTAATTTTCAAGGGTAAAAAAAATTATTTTTATTTTAAAAGTTAACAAGGACTGTTTGAAGATGAAGTAATAATGATAATCGATACTTTACACTGTGATGAGATGAATATTCTTGTTATAATGTGGCACAGTGGACTGCTAATCAAGTTAGAGGCCATCTTTTAAAAAAGGGTTGCCCTCTCTATCACTGTAAATGTATTACATTTGACGTGTATGATATTTGGCCGAAATTCAACTTTCAACAAGTTAGCGTAGATTTGATTTAGCCCTGTCTGATTTTGCTAGTTATAAAAGTTAAAAATATACAAGACATTTAGCGATGGACTTGAATTAGCAGACTCAGCTTTCCGCCAAAATCGCTTCATAGAATACACCGCTAAATGTAATACCTTTACAATAACTGGCTAAAAGTGGCCTGACTCAGAACTTTTTAACCTCCAGGAACTGGCAGGAAGCAATTTATATTAATGCCTCAGGGATAATAAATTATTAAAAATTCAGCATTGATGTTGAAAATTTCTGGGAAACAACATACATATACCTACCAACCCATATTTTTTCGGTATGAATTTGGAAGAGGGTAAACTGACATTAATATAAAGTTGGCCTGATCTCTGATTTTTTTTTTCAGTGTCTGCCACAACCACAAGCAGCAGTGGGACCAGTGAGAGAGACGACATGATGTTTCAAATGGAGGAGTTCTCAACAGAGGGATCTATAGGGAACTTACAGGGGCACACAAAAGGTATGAAGGTAGTAATGGGGAACTTACAGGGGAACACAAAGGGTAAGCTAATGATGGGAAACTTACAAGGCACACAAAGGGTAAGCTAATGAAGCCTAACTTACAAGGCACACAAAGGATAAGGTAATGATAGGGAACTTACAGAGGCACACAAAGGATAAAGCAATGATGGGGAACTTACAGAGGCACACAAAGGGTAAGATAGTAATAGGGAATTTACTGGGGCACACAAAGGGTAAGATAATGATGGGGAACTTACAGGGGCACACAAAGGGTAAGATAATGATAGGGGACTTACAGGGGCACTTGAAAGGTAAGATAATAATATGAACTTGCAGGGGCACACAAAGGGGAAGATAATGATAGGAAACTTACAAGGGCACACAAAGGGAAAGATGATAATAGGGAACTTTCAGGGGCACACAAAGTGTAAGGTAATGATGGTTGACTTACAGGGGTACACAAAGGGTAAGTTAATGATAGAGAACTTATATGAGCAGACAAAGGTTAAGTTAATGATGGGGAACTTCAGGGGGCACACAAAGGTTAGGTTATGGCAGAAATATACTGGGACACAAAAAGGAAAACCTAATCATGCTTATATTGGGGATTTTACAAAGGTACACAAAAGGGTGACACTATTTATAAGGAAACTTACATGGGAAGACGAAGAATAAGCTGATGATATTTTATATTGTAGTTCCTCTCACTAGACAGACAAAGGAAAACTCAGTTCGAAGATCTCTGGAGCATGTAAGGAAATGATTCATATTACAAGAACTCAGTAGCCAAGTCAAAGTTTATCCTGACAAGTACAGTATTTAATATTGTGTAGCATTTATGGAAGATTGTCCATGTTGGTATTTAATTCAAAAATGATAAAGGAAGATAACCTCTGGTGATGATTTTTGATAAAAGAAGTCCTTTACTGGTTAACATGAATTGGGTTATTGGTTACTTTTTATAGACAGTTCAGAAACACAAGAACTGTGTGGAGCTTACACCACTGCCCAGTATACCAGGCTTCAAGATAGAACGATACCTGGGCAACTACAACTTCTTCTTTATCAGTGAATTTACTTCATTACGAGAGGTAAATCTTTTAATAAATTGATTCTTTCAAAATTCTTTAATATAATTAAACCAGCTACTGTGTTAATAGCAAACTATATGAAGTATTTTTGGTCAGAATTTCTTTAGAAGCCAGAATTCTTTAGAATTTGGCTGGATATAAATAATTTTCTACTTTCACTTTGTAAGATTGGAGGACAGGGAGGCTTTATGCAGACATTTGTTGCTGAGGTGATGGCCAATGTGAGAGCCAATGTGGCCTCTCTGGGAGGGAATGGATTAGTGTCTTATAGAATGAACCAATGTGTTCTGATGTGTAACCCACGCAAAAACCAGGTACGCAATACGCCTCAAGTTCAGATGCATGGGTTTTCTAGTTTAGGTAGTTTAAACCTACATAGACCTTCTGGTGAAAATTAATCTAATACAATGCAACACAGAAAATTAATCTTTCATAATTCCTTAAAACTTTTCAACTTCTCTAGGCTCAGTGAAACCTCACTCCCTGAAACTTAACGGGTTTAAAAAGACTAAATATTTGAAATTTCAGAATACAAAGGTGTAAATACCCTTTCATATACCTATATATACCCATAGGAGTCAGAACCGAGGGGGGGTACCCATAGGAGTCGTTACCAGGGTTGGGGCTAGGAGGGGGCGTAGTTCTATATACGTTATATAGGCATTGAAAATTGGAATTTACTTTTTTTGTTGGTTTAGCCCCGCCCCCTTTCGAATAGCCCCCCACTTGCAGTTTGCTTCCGACGCCCATGTATACCCATATGTAAATGGATTCAGAATATGGAGGTTAAATACTCATTTAAAAAGATGATTATCTCATTTCACTTTGACATATCCATGGCATTTAATTTTTTTTATATTTGAGATACCAAAATTCATCTGAATTATTTATGTTACAGAGTCAGTGTTTGATCAATGTGAGTGGAGATGCTGTGGTTGTGTCGTCAGAGGAATCGTTCCCCATTATTGTCGAGCCTCTTCGTACAAACAGTGACTCAACGATCACGTGAGAGTACTAGAGCTGTTACTGACATTTTTACCGAGCATTCCTTTCTGGCCAGTATTCTCACTGCCCCTTGAGCAGAGTGGTTTACACTATAGATTTTTTGTTAAATTATACATTGTATTTCCATATACATGTAATCAGAGGGTGAACAATTATTTTCTTTTACAAAAAATGAACGAATTATAGATACATGTACTTGTACAGTATTTCATTGCTTAAAAGGAGACAGATGTAAACCAACAGTAAACTGTATTGTAGTTATAATTATAAAACCTGTTTTGGTGAGATTTTACAGCATAAGTGTGTGTAATTTTACGCACACCAACACTGCATAATAAAAGAATATAAAAACTGCTTTTTAACTGTTTTAAGTAATTGGTTAGAGACAGGTTTATACATTTGTACTACACTTTATTAGAAATATTCACATTATTTGTATCGTATTTTAATCTTGAGGAATCCATTATCTCAAGCCATGGTTCAGAGTCTGCATATAGCACTCTCTTACCTGTGGCTGCTTGCAGATCACACATTAATATGTGTGATATCATTTTAGAAACCGACAAGAATAATTGTTTATATTCCCATAATGTTTAAAAATGGGAAAAATTACTTTTATTAATAAAATTTTAATTTAAATTTAATGAATAAACAAAAAATTATAGGTAAACTGAATTATCTTAAAAGAATTACCTGAAAGATCACAAAAGATGACATTTTCCGACTAAGCATGTCAATATGTTAATGAGGATCAAACTATTCTCATCTCATGAAAGCATAGTTAGAGTAGGAAAGGATCGTACATTTAGTCCATGGTTTGCAACGATATACCGTATATCCGTTTTTTTTTTCGCGTGTTGGAAATTTTGTGAAAAAGAGGTAGATTAGTACAGTTTATATTTTGCGTGTTATTTTTTTACGATTGAAGATTTTTTTTTGAAATGGTAATGTTTAATGTCACATTATAGCTGACATAATTTCTGCGTGTTTTATATTTTGCGAATAAAAATGATTGCAAAAAATGCAAAAATAGATCAATGCGAAAAAAACCCAGATACATACAGTAATGTAAGCCTAGAAACCCATTTAGTCCAACAATTGCACAGAAGCCCTCCTCAAACACATTCATAATGCTATATTTGACAATTCCACCTTTTATACGGGCCATCTGGAAAGATGTTAAAATAACTAGGTTACTTAAAAGATGAGGCTTTTAAAGCAAATCGAAGAAAAATGTATCTTTCAGAAAGGATATTAACTTTAAACTTCTGATATTTGCGAGTTTTTTTAATGAAGAATGGTACAACTTGGTGAAATATACCTTTTTTTTTATTTATTTCATACTCCCAGTATCTTTTCCAAAAGCAAATTAATGTATTTCTTGAAGTTGCCGAAAACTTGTGCAACCATACCCTAAATACTAGAACAATGTGATGACATTCTCATTGCCTTTTATTGAAACAAGATACGATATAGTATTAGTCTGATAATTTTATCAATGAAGATCTGTATTGTATCAAGCTGACAGTTAATTCACTGGTTTTACTTTATTATGTCATGTATCTAGATGTTTGGTCTGTGGATTTTAGACAAATCTGTTACAAGTTACACCAATTGTTTTCATGCTGTCTTTGTGGTATAGATTTTGGTGTAGATCTCCCACAGAGAAACACAGGTAAGTGCAGGTAGGACAGGTGACAGATGTCTCCCTGCTGTCTGTGTGGTACAGACTTTGGTGTAGATCTCTCACAGAGAAATACAGGTAAGTGCAGGTAGGACAGGTGACAGATGTCCCCCTGCTGTCTGTGTGGTATAGACTTTGGTGTAGATCTCCCAGAGGACAGAGAAATACAGGTAAGTACAGGTAGGACAGGTGACAGATGTCCCCCTGCTGTCTGTGTGGTATAGACTTTGGTGTAGATCTTCCAGAGGACAGAGAAATACAGGTAAGTAATATAGGCCATAAGAACAAGTGATGCATGTTTTTATTAATGAATGAATCTTATAAACTTCAAAATCAAATGACATTAACTGTTTATTTTCTTTTCAGATAACACTGACTGGTGTGTGCTGTTCTTTAGAGAATGTTTCAGATTCTGCATTTGAACTTCAAACCTACAACAAAGAAAATCTACTCAAAGCAGGTATGTGTATAAATACCACTTTTATTTTGCAAGTGGAAGGAAATTTTAAGTAACAAACTATGAAACAGACATCAAAGTATAATGTTACTTTCATCTGTCTACAAGGTTTATAATCTCATCACATGCACTTCCCTAATTGTTCACATGTATTTGATTTTCTTAACTTCACCACTACCATACTCAGCCACAAAGAGGTTGTCTTTGGTGTCTACACATAAACCACCTAGATTCTGTACATAACAGTTATCAAAGTAACGGAGGAACTGTCCGTCCTGATCTAGGATGTGGATACAGTGGTTGTCACAGTCTGATGTCAGGATGTGACTCTGGCTGTCTGTTGTGATGCCCTTTGGATGGAATAATCCCCTGGTAGTAGAGGGATGACCAGTGTATCTAAATCTCAGTTTTCCAGCCTGATTAACCACCACTATTGCTTTGGCTCTATAGTCAGCTACACAGATATACAGGTTCCTGTTCTCACTGATGTATTTACTGAAGACACCAGATGAATACAGAGGTTTACCTTTACTATCAGACTGAATGGTTTGTTTTTCTGTTGATCCAGAGTAACGGACAACTTTTGATTGTTCATCACTGACCATGGTAACCAGGAGGTCACAAGAGGAGGTACTACAGATGTTGTAAGGTTCCCACCCCTGTAGTCTGATTACTTCCTGTATCTGGTCATTCTTCACTGTGTTTACAGTTCTTGTACCAGGGTCAGTGTAAAGTAGATCTCCACTCCTTGTCACTGCTGTATCAAGTGGATAGTTTCCAGACTTGGTTTTGATTGATTTCAGTAGTTTGCCTTGGAGGTTGTAAAGTTTCATGATTTTGTTATCTCCACATGTCCAGATTTCCTCATTTTTAAGACAGGTAACACTTGTAAGCCCGTTTAAATATTTATACCCTGTGTTTATGCTGGTAATGAGCTTTGGTCATCAAGCAGTGGTTTGACTAGAGGACAGGATACAGCCACTGGTGTCTTCATTGTGTAGCCATGTTCTTCTGTTGTTGTGGATAAAGCTGACAGAGAACCAAACATTTGATGGAGCTTGTCTGCACCAATCTTATGAGGAGAGATACTTGGTAAAGAAACAGTGACTCTAGGAGGTAATGTTTTGAATTCAGCATTCCTGGATTTGTATGCAAAGGTTTGTGAGACATCATTGGATTTCAATATGTCTTTCAGATCTAGTATGCACGGTTTTACCTCAGAAATGATCTGTTTGATTTCATTGTCCTGTTTATTTAGAACGGCCCAGTGTTTAGTTTTCATCTCATCAATTTCAGATTTCTGTTTGTTGACAATGATGTTAATTTCTCTGTGCAAGTCTTCTCCTTGTTTGGAGACAGCTGTTGTCAGATTCTCATATTGCTTTTCTAGGTTTGTTTTGTCCCTCTGTATCTCTGCTGAAATTTCTTCATACTTTGGGCAAAGTGAATTAGCCAATTCATCAACATCTTTTTGTATGGCCTTCTGTTTGGTTTTCATTATCTCCAGTGAATTCAATAAAGTATGTACTTTGTGGAAGTTGGATGTCAGACAGAACGAACAAACAGGAAGGTCACATTCTTTACAGTGAAATTAACACAGTTTTCCATCATGAGTTGGACATTTTGGTGTAGTTCCCTTTTGTTTGAATGGCACAACTTTATGTTCTTTGGATAAATCAGAGAGATGCTCCCCTACACAGGCTTTACAGACTTTGACATGACATAAGTCGCAGTACAATAGAGGAACAGGAGTCTCACACAGGTCACAGCGCAGGACATCCTGGGCACTCAACCTCGGGTCCATTGGGAAAGCTTAGGAAGCCCCTTCCTAGAAAAGATCAATTTACTTGTTCCGAATTAGGCATTAAAGTGTATGGCTGGAAAAAAAACAGCATTAGAAAAAATATATTATGTATGCGAACCAATATTATCAATCTCATTGGTCATTCTTACCATTGAAATTGGACAGGACAAGACAGTGTGAAACCAGAGTAGATTATATGTATATGTGTTCCTTAATTGTCAGCATGTCTGTCTGTCTGTCGTTTTGTTTTCTTCATGGCTTCTTAATGCCTGCAGGTAATAAGTGTGCTTTATTTTTAGAGTGATGGATAGTTTAAAATACTTGAAGGCATGAGCATGAAAGGGAGGGGTCATCAGTAGGTATTGTAATATCCCTACTAAACAGTCCCTATACCGTATACTTGGTTTTTTGGCGGGTGTAAAATTTGGCGTTTTGCCCGCTCAAAGGTATGCCAATAATTTTGGCGTAATTTATTTTAGTAGACGCAGGTTTTAGCTTTTTGCAGATGAACAATAAGAAGGGTACTGATTATTTTAACGGTTAAAATTTTAGCGGACCATCATCAAAACGCCAAAATAAGCCAAAATTAGCACCCACTAAAATTACCTGCTATACGGTATAATTTCTTTTAATTTAAAAAGTCCAACAGTTTGACTGTTTTTCCCTACTCTCAGTCCTGGAACTGTTAAAATGGACTGTTGCCTGCTGACGTCATATGGCGCTAAACTGGATTATCTTTTTATTCAATAAAGGATTGCTCTCTCTCTCTCTCTATTGACTGGCTAAAAATGGCCTGACTCACAACTTTTTTGACCTCCAGGAGGAAATTATTTTCTATGCATTAGGGATAATAAATTGTGAAAATTCACCATGAAATTTGAAAATTAGTGGGAGATAATTTTTTTTCAACACAAGTTGGGAGAAGTGCAAATTGACATTAATTATAAAGTTGGTCTAATCAGTGAATTTTTATTTCAGTGTCTGCTACAACCACAAGCAGCAGTGGGACCAGTGAGAGAGACGACATGATGTTTCAAATGGAGGAGTTCTCAACAGAGGGATCTATAGGGAACTTACAGGGGCACACAAAGGGTAAGATAATAATGGAAACTTACAAGGGTGCCCAAAGGGTAAGCTAATGATGGGGAACTTACAGGGGCACACAAAGGGTAAACTAATGATGGGAAACTACAGGGGCACATAAAGGGTAAGATAATGATGGGAAGCTTACAGGTGCACACAAAGGGTAAGCTAATGATGGGGAACTTACAGGGGCACACAAAGGATAAGGTAATGATGGGGAACTTACAGGGGCACACAAAGGGTAAGCTAATGATGGAGAAATATACAGGGGCACACACAGGGTAGGATAATTATAGGGAACTTACAGGGACATACAAAGGGTAAGATAATGATGGAATACTTACAGGGGCACACAAAGGGTAAGATAATGATGGGGGACTTACAGGGGCACACAAAGGGTAAGACAATGATGGGGGACTTACAGGGGCACACAAAGGGTAAGATAATGATGGGGGACTTACAGGGGCACACAAAGGGTAAGATAATGATGGGGAACTTACAGGGGCACACAAAGGGTAAATTAATGATGGAGTTTATACAGATATACACAGAGGCACACAAAGGGTAAGCTAATGATGGGGTTTATACAGATATACAAAGAGGCACACAAAAGGTAATCTAATGATGAGGTTTATACAGATATACAGAGGCACACAAAGGGTAAGCTTATGATGGGTCAGACAAAGAGTATGCTAATGGCAGGAATATACTATGGGGACAAAAAGAAAAATCTATTATGCTTATAATGGGGATTTAACAAAGATACACAAAAGGGTGACACTATATTTATAAGGGAACTTAAATGGGAACACTGAGAATGAGCTTATGATGTTTTATATTGCAGTTTCCCTCACTAGACAGACCAAGGAAAACTCAGTTCGAAGATCTCTTGAACATGTGAGTAAAGGATTTTTGTTACAAGAACTCAGCAGCCAAGTAAAAGTTTATCCTCACAAGTACAGTATATTCCTTGTTAGCTAGATGAAAAGTAGACTGGATAAGTTCGATGTTGCTGCTTTGAGTTTAATAATGTTGAGAATTACAGGAAGACTGTCTATGGTGAGGTTTTAAAAAAGAAGTCCTTTGACGGTTAACATGAATTAACTTTGTGATTTTTTTATAGTCACTCTGTTCAAAAACACAAGAACTCTGTGGAGCTTACACCACTGCCTAGTATACCAGGCTTCAAGATTGAACGATGCCTGGGCAACTACAACTTCTTCTTTATTAGAGAATCCATTTCATTAAGAGAGGTAAATCTGATAAAAACTTAATGATTCCTTCAAAATTCTCATCTAATGATAAAAGCTCCTGTGTTTGCTATCAAAAAAAAAAGAACTGTTGATGCAGCATTCTTCAGAAGCCAGTTACCTTCAGAATTTGATTGGTTGTGAATAATTTTCTACTTTCACTTTGTAAGATTGGAAGACAAGGAGGATTTATGCAGACATTTGTTGCCAAGGTGATGGCCAATGTCAGAGATAATGTAGCCTCTCTGGGTAGGAAAGTAGTTTTGAAGTTTGAACACATGGATTTACCAGTATTTGAAGATATAAAAAAGAACTCAAAATTCAATGCATGTACTACATTTTTTTTCAAGAAAATGAATTTTCTCCCATTTTATAACAATTAGCAACTTCTCCAAGCACAGTCAAATCTCGATCTCTAAAACTTAATTGGGTTTTAAAAAGACTATATACTTTAAGTTTCTGAATACAGACGTTAAAATATTTTTTATGATTATTTTAATTCAGCAAGATATTTCCATAGTATTTTGACATTAGAGAAGAAATTCAACTGAATTATCTATCTTCCAGAGTCAGTGTTTGATCAATGTGAGTGTGGATACTGTGGTTGTGTCGTCAGAGGAATCATTTCCCATTATTGTTGAGCCTCTTCGTAAAAACAGCGACTCCCCGATCACATGACAAAGCTAGAACTGTTACTGACATTTTTACCGAACATTCCTTTTTTGGCCAGTATTACTCACTGCCCCTTGAGTAGAGTGGATTAAACAATAAGATTTTTTGTTAAATTACACATTGTATTTCCATACTGATTTTAATCAGAGGGTGAACAATAATTTTCTTTTACCAAAAATGATCAAATTTTAGATAAATGTACTTGTACAGAATTTGGTATTTCATTATTAAGGAGGGGGCTGATGAGACACAACAGTAAAATGTTTGGTAGGTTTAATTATAAAGACTCTTTTGGGGACATTTTAAGGCATTAGTGTTTGTTATTGTTAGGCACACCAACACTGCATAATAAAAGACTCTAAAAACTGATGTTTAATTTTTTTTAACTGATCGATACAAGAGTTGATAGACAGATCAAAGCATTTGTTTTGATTTATTTCAAAAGTCTATATACAAATTTTTATGAGTCCATTCATTGCTTTGAAATATATGCTTTTTTTTAATTCTTCTTCACGAGAAACACTTGGTCAGAATAGTTGTTACATATTGGAAGCATCTTCATGTAGTGTAGATTCTAAATTATTAAATCATGACCCCAAGGTGAAGGATGGAATCTCAGTAGGGAATCAGAGTTTTACATAGAAATATACCGGTACAATGGGAAAATCCTGAAATACCTTCTTTTCCAGAAACACTTCACCAGAAAAGCTGCAGCTTCTATGGAGTGTTATAATAGTTTTCTATTAAAAATGTTCTGTAGAACCAATGGGCCAAAAAAGCTTAATCTTTTATAGAGGCATTTTTATGTAGTGTAGATTCAAAATTTTTCAAATCATGACCACTGGCGAGGCGAGGCTACAATAGGGAATCAAAGTCTTACATTAAATTATATAGGAAAATCTTCAGAAATCTTCTTTTCAAGATCAGTGAACCAGAAAAAATGAAACTTAAATGGGGTAGAATGGGGGCAAATTATGTATTACAAGGGGGAATCTTGTGAAGAATAGAAGAGCCGAAGTTACTCAGGTGAGCTTTGTCGTCTTGCGGTTTCTTTTTTTTTTTTTTTTAAACCTGAATCTTTTGGTCAGGTATTCAGGTTCTCATTCAATATATCAAACACCAATATGTCTGCTGGTCAGACCAAGATCTCAAACCAAAGTAATTAACTAAGCTAAAAACAAAAAGAGAGGGAAACTAACCAACCAATGAAATCCAAGTTGGCCCTGACACTACACAAGATATAAATAGAAAAGGGACAGGGGTTTGAATGACCACTGTGATGTCATACATCTATAAATAACTCAATGAACACAAATTAATGTAAAGAATTCCATGTAGATTTATTCAATAAATAAAATGCTGAAAAGAAAATAATATGATAATTCAACTGAATTAATTTAATCCTGAAATATAATAATTAATATAACAAATAAATCACCCTATCACAGTACAAATTATTTTTAATACATATTCATAAACATACAAATACATCTAAAACAACAACAAAGTTTAACGTTTGTTTACGTACAAATTAAAAAAATCGACAGGTTAACAGGTCTACATGTGGACAGGAAGACAGGTTGACAAATTTTCTCGAATATAATGTATATTCATTTAATTATTATATCTACAATTATCATTTCCCCCATATTTTGTGAATTATTCAGACACAAACAACCACATTTTCTTCAGCAACTCTGAAGCGCCCATGTTCTAATTAACTTTTAAAGTTTTGTTAAGATTTTTACAGTTAAACCGTTTTTTTCACAGATTGTCCTCATCCGATACAGAGTCTCTGTCATTCGACTATTGCCTGTACTATTTTTCCACACAAACGCAACTTCAGACATTTTTTAAAATTCTTCCAACATTTTAAAAGTTTATTCAGGATTTTTTCTTAAGTGAAACACAAAATTGCAGCGTAATCTGCTGCTCCGTGACGTTCTATAACGCCATCGTTTTTGTCGTTTTCGTTCGGGACAAACTATAATTTCAAGTTGATTTCTTTTTAACGAATCAAAATATTTTGAAGAATTTCCCCCCGTGGGAAGGAAATTATGAGTATATAAGTTAGATTACCACTTGTAGAATTAAATCCAAGTTCTTCTAGAATACAATTTATATAATGAGCCTTACAAACGAAGACAATGTTGTTATCTGCTTTGTCGGCAGGGACCAGTACGTACTGATCATGTAATCTATCTAATTCTTTTTTCACTTCTGGATTATTGGATACAGAAGGATATAGATGGTAACCCCTCGATCTTTTAAAACGCGACGCTTCCCGTGGGGATCCGGGTTAGAATAGGTCCTCAGTACCCCCTTGCTTGTCGTAAAAGGCGATTAAATGGGGCGGTCCTTCGGGTGAGACCGTATAAACCGAGGCCCCGTGTCACAGCGGGTGTGGCACGATAGGGATCCCTCCCTGCTCAAGGGCCGTAAGTGCCGAGCATAGGCCTAAATTTGCAGCCCTTCACCGGTAATGGTGACGTCTCCATATCAGTGAAATATTCTGGAGAGGGATGTTAAACAGTAAACAATCAATCATTAAAACGCGACGCGATTGTAACCTGTAAATCTGATACATCTAATCATTGAAAATGTAAAATAAAATATAAAATCCAGTAAAATACTTCGTAAACAAAACAATTAGAAAAAACAGTACAGTGATCAAATACTGAAAGTTGATGCATTAAAAGTTTGGATCTCTATATAATGGCTGTTTTTCATAGTGGATTGTATACGTTGTAAATTATTTTCAGTCGGGACTTTAATTAGGATAAGCAGCTTGGTCATAAAAAGTTATGCGGTTTGTTTTTATAATGCATGAATCTCTTATAAAGCAGTAAGCCCACGAAGGGTAAAATATTTACCTATTTTGGGTTTAGCTCTTTCAAAGTTAAGTGACATAAATTGTCTAGTTTGTTTCCTTTTTTAGATAACTGTTCATTATATATATTTCAGATTCTGCATTTGAACTTCAATCCTACAGCAAAGAAAATCAACTCAGGTATACTGTATTATATAAATATTGCATGTAGTTGAGTGTAACATTGAAAATGTTCACCCCAAGAAAACCATTGTCAACCGAGGCGCAGCCTCTTGGGTTGAAAAATTTCAATGTTACACTCAACTACATGCAATACAGGTAAACTTCGTTATCTCGACATCGACGGGACCGTCAGAAAATGTCGAGATATCCGAGGTGTCGAGATATCAGAGTTGATACTCGACGTCCTTAATTTTAATGCATAGTAAAACATAGACCTAAACTGAACAGACGTAGTACCTACATGTCTTCAGTTAGATTGTAGCTCGTTTGTTTCAGCTATCCCTCTATATCTATTAGAAAATCTAAGAAGTCATTCACATTATTTATGAAATGCTTTCCTTTTTATCGAACTCATCATTTTACTAAAAACCGTTTTCCATCCAGCATTCGTAGCATTTCTGCCGACCGCTAGGGGGAGATAAAGAACGATAATTTGAAGTTCTGAATTGTTGATATTGCTCTTGAATAGACAAACAAAACAAGTTCTACTTGGAATACTTCCCTGGCGTATGACATTGTCCGAACAAGGTAACAGACAGCAGATGTCCTACACTATGTATCAAGTTGTGCCACATGTGGTATGGAAAAGAGAGCTTCGCGTAAAAGCAAAGCAGCAATGCAGTCTTATATTTATGGTGCTCCACTAGATCGTTTGCATATTGATGTACTTGGCGCATTCCCTGCAAGTTCAAGTGGCAATAAGTACATTCTGGTAATAACTGACCAGTTCACCAAATGGGTGGAGGCGTAAGCTGTCCCAGACCAGTGCAGTGAGACAACAGCAAAAAAGCTTGTGGAGGAGTTCATAGCTAGGTTTGGCGCCCCTCTTGAGATCCATACTGCTGATCAGGGCAGAAATTTCCAAAGTGACCTGTTCAGGACTGTGTGCAAATTGCTAGGAGTTGCTCAAACAAGGACCACACCTTATCATCCTTCCTCTAATGGTCAGGTTGAACGCTTCAATAGGACTGTTTTGCAAATGATCCGGTTTTATGTCGACAAAGAGCAGAAAACTTGGGATGAACAGTTGCCTCTCTTACTTTCTGCATACCGAAGCACTCCACACAAAGCCACAGGAATATCCCCAAACTTTATGATGTTGGGTAGAGAGGTACATCAACCGGCCGAACTAGTTTTTAAGGACCCAGAGACAATTCGAGACCCACTGGATACCCCAACATACATCGAGAAGACATGCTCTGAGCACAGCCCATGATGTTGCGCGGAAATCACTTCAGCAGGCGCAGATAAAGCAAAAGCGTCTTTATGATCTGCGCATTTCCAGTAAGCAATACGGAGTAGGTGATTTGGTTTATGTCAACAAAATGGCGAAACAGGTGGGTAAGTCACCCAAGTTGCAATCTGTTTGGGAGGGGCCTTTTATCGTCAAAAAGAAATACGGGCCTGTTTTGTATGAGGTACAAGGACGGAAAAAGTCGGCTGTGATTCATCACGATCGTCTTAAGGCATATAACCTCGGATTCCGTACCCGGCTGGGTCAATAGGTTTAATCTCCCAGAAGAGAACGACTTGGAAACCATACAGGAATGTCAAGGTGAAGTGAACAGTAAAACAGACAAAGCGCCCAACCAAGAAATCATGGACTCAGATGATTCCCTGGGGACACCAGAGGAGATCATTGCTGGACCAGAATCGAGGCCACTGCGGACTCGAGCTGGCCGTGAAATACGTCGCCCAGATCGGCTTTTCCTTTAGTGGACTTAAAGGAGCCTAGAGGGGGGCAGTGTGGTGAAAATGGACTAGTTTTATAGACTTCTTTTATTTTCTATTTTTACAGTGTTCTTTTTGGGTTATCTCCCGTGACATTACGCGGGCTATACTGTACACAGAATACAAGTACATTTTGTGGCCAGTTCGCGTTTGTTGTTTATTCGCTATATATTGGCGATATTTGTGGTGCCGTCAGCTAAAAGCACTACAACATGCATCCATATTACGGCTGATGCAATAGTCGTGCATGTCGTAGAATTGATTGTCTTAATGATTGATTCCTGTTAAATGCATTTTTTAAGCTAATTTTATTGTTCATTGTTATTCAATTAATTTTCTTTTTATAAAAGATTTCGACATAAATAAACAGTTTTACATTTACGCAGAATCGGGAAGATTTATCATATTATACTGAATGTTTTATACAAATACATGTAACAGTGAACCGTACGTGCTTAAATTCTGCGCAGTAGCTTTTTTCTGGAATATCACCCGTCGTCAAGGAATGTTGACTGTTGCTACGCTGGAGGGTTTGGCTTCATTATTCAGTGGGTAATAGTGTTTTTAACAAATGTTTCTCGACCAATCAGATTCAACTAATTTACATGAAAGTATATTGTATTATCAACGTTAATTTGCAAACGGATGGTGTAACTTTATCTGGTTACCGCGGGATAATATGACAAAGTTTCAAAACAATAATACTGAATGAATCAGGCATCATGCAGGGTGTTCTTCTTTCATCGGTATGCGACTTTCATAATTACACTGTATTTGGACTTTCCTTATTGTTTATATGTATTTTATTTTCTTAATTTTGCCACTTCGAAACTCAGCTACAAAGAGATTGTCTTTGGTGTCCACATATAGACCCCATGGAAACTGTAGATCACAGTTATTAATGTGACAGAGGAACTGTCCATCCTGATCTAGGATGTGGATACCGTGGTTGTTTAAGTCTGATACCAGAATCTGACTCTGGCTGTCTGTTGTGATGCCGTATGGACAGAATGATTCCATGTTAGTAGAGGGATGACCAGTGTATCCAAATCGGAGTTTTCCTGCCTGGTTAACCACCACTACTGCTCTGGCTTCACAGTCAGCTACACAAATATCATGTTTCTTGTACTCACTGATGTATTTAATGTTACCAGGTGAATACAGAGGTTTCCCTTTACTATCAAACCGAATGGTTTGTTTCTCTGTGGAACCAGAGTAACGGACAACTTTTGATTGTTCAAAATCATCACTACCCATGGTAACCAGGAGGTCACCAGAGGACGTACTACAGATATTGTAAGGTATCCACTCCTGCAGTCTGATCACTTCCTGTATCTGGTCATTCTTCACTAAGTTTACAGTTCTTGTAACAGGGTCAGTATAAACTAGATCTCTACTCCTTGTCACTGCTATGTCACCTGGTGTTTTCCCTGACATGGTTTGAATTGACTTCAGTAGTTTACCCTGGAGGTTGTACAGTTTCATGATTTTGTCATCTCCATGTGTCCAGATGTTTTCATCACTGAGACAGGTAACACTGTATAGTTCGTTATACTCAGTGTCTATGGTGGTGACGAGCTCTGGTTCATCAAGCAATGGTTTGACTGGATGACAGGATACAGCTTCTTGTGTTTTCATTGTGTAGCCACGTTCTTCTGTCGTAATGGATAATGCTGACAGAGAACCAAACATTTGATGGAACTGGTCTTTGTTGATTGGAAGAGGACAGAGATTTGGTAATGAAATCTTAACTTTTGGGGGTAATTTTCTGAATTCAGCAATTTTAGATTTGTACACACAAATATGGAAGACATCATTGGAGTCTAGTATTTTTTTCATATCAAGTATGCACTGTTTTACTTCAGCAATTATGTGTTTTATTTCCTTTTCCTGTTTATCTAGAACACCCAGATGTTTAGTTTTCATCTCATCAATTTCAGATTTTCGATTGTTGACAATGATGTTAATTTCTCTGTGCCAGTCTTCTCCTTGTTTGGTGACAGCTGTTGTCAGTTTATTGTATTGTTTTTCTAGGTTTGTTTTTTCTCTGTGTATCTCTCCAGTAATTTCTTCATATTTAGGGCAAACTGAATTAGATAATTCATCAGCATCTTTTTGTGTGGCCTTTTGTTTGGTTTTTATTATCTCCAGTAAATTCAATAAATTATGTCCTTTGTGTAAGTTGGATGAAAGACAGAGTGAACAAACAATAAGGTCACATTCCTTACAGTGAAGTTCACAAAGTTTTTCAATATGAGTTAGACATTTTGGATATTTAAGTGAAGTTCCCTTTTGTTTGTATGGCACCACTTTATGTTCTTTAGATAAATCAGAGAGACACTCCCCTACACAGGCCTTATAGAGTTTGACATGACAAAAGTCACAGTACATTGGAGGTACAGGAGTCTCACACAGGTCACAGCACAGGACATCTTGACCACTGAACTTTGGGTCCATTTTGAACAATTAAGGAAACCTTTAACCTGGAGAAGATGAATTAACTTGTTCAGAAGTGGAAATTTAATTCTTGGGCTTGTAAAATTTAACAAAAGAAAAAAATATAATATTATTGCTAAGAAACAAATGCTAATAAATTTCATTGGTAGTCCTCTTAATGAAATTGGACAACAATTTAAGTTTCCTCCATGTCTATCTGTCAGTCTGTCCAACTTGAATGTATGCACTTTTTTCCTAGCTATTCTTAAAATAAAGCACACTTATTAACTGCAAGCATTGAGTATTTTTAGCGATGACGAAAACCAAATGACACAGACAGATATGCTTATAAATAAAGAATAGGATATAATCTACTCTGATTATGTAATGGAACAACATGCAATATGAGAGTACTGCAAAAGCAATACAGTCTAGTCGTCCCCTACTGGCAAATTTTATCTGGTTTACCTTTAAAAATAATGAACATGATTCCTTCTAAAATTATTAAAACAGAACAAATTCAGTCTTTCAGTTTGTTACACTTCAAGAGAGTCTCACAAACCAAAAAATCATCACAATATCTGCAGATGTCTATGATGGATAGTTTATACTTGAAGGTATGAAATTGGAAGAGCTGGGTCATTATTTGGAACATATTTTATGTGTGTAATAGTTGATCCTACATCTGTAATTGTATATTCAATATGTTTATGGAAAATGAAAAAAGTAATCAAAAAACAAAAACATGAAAAGATGGTTATCATACCTCAAAGAAATTAACATCTCAGAGAAAATATATCAAACATGGAGATTTTAAAGAATTGTTCTCCACCATTATCGGTGTCTCTGTGGATGAGATGCTTTTATTTATGGCATTTTGTGTCAAATATAAATGCTCTTTCATATGTCATTTAGAAGTATAATCACCAAAAATAGTTCTTTTTAAATAATTTCAAACACGAAGTCAAGATCAAAGGTTTAAAAAATTATAGCATGTAATGCACATATCCAATATGAAAGCTCTACCTTATCAGGAAAAACAACATTTTTAAAAAGTAGATCGAACTTCATGGTCAAGGCCACAGGGTCAAAAGTTATAGTTTATTTAGAAAGGTTTTGTAAAGGTTTTCATGTGTAATATGAAACCGAGAAGGCCGATCTTTTTTCTCTTTCAAAAGTTATGACCGATATAATGCCAGCATGTTCATATTTTTGAAAGGTAAGTCAAACATTGAGGTTAAGGTCAAAAAGGGTAAAAAATCATAGCATGTGTGAAAGGTATGTACATGTCAAACATGAGCTTAAAAGTAATGCCCAAGGTTTAAGTTATTTTGACAGAATACATACAGACTAACAGACTAACCGAGTGGAAGACGGACAGACGAATGAGATGTAATGTCCCCTCCATTTAGCAAAAGTTGGGGACAATAAAACTTGTTAAAAAGCATACCTACACATGTAATTAGACAAGTAGTTTATCCAACATGGTTGTCATTTGTTGTCCTTGGAGGTTCAATCTTCCTGGTCTATTCATAACCAGTATCACGGATAATGATTTAAATGTCTGAGGGTGAAAGCCAACATTTCTAAACATTGAGAATTCACTACAGATAACTCTTGAAACTTAAAATGTGTTTTTTATACGTTTCTTTCCTATTTCTTCTTTCCTATACTTTCCTCACCTTCTTTTGAAGTACAATGGCTCCACGCTCTCAAATGTAATGTTTACGTTATAGATAATGGTGAACTTAAAAATTTTAATCTGTTAAATGTCAGGGTCTAGGGGATATCAACAAACGTCGAGATATGTTTAATTTTTTAAAAGAATTGAATTATAATATATTGTTTACAAGACACACATTTTACTCCCAACTCTGAGAATGATGTTAAAAATTTATGGGGTTTTGATTGTTATTTTATCTCATTTTCCTCAAATTCGAGTGGAGTAGCTATTCTTGTGAATAATAACTTTGATATACAAAATCTAAATCCAAAAGAGGACGCTGACGGAAACTATCGCTTTCTAGAATTCAAAACAGAGGAAAAAAATCTGCTTCTTTGTAATATTTATTGCCCAAATAATGATAATCCAGACTTCTACGAAAACATACAAACTTGTATAGATGTTTTAACTGTAATAATGCCATTGTATGTGGTGATTTCAACCTTGTATTAACCCAGATATTGATTATTATAATTACAAACATATAAATAATCCAAACGCAAGGCAAAAGGTTCTTGACTTTATTGAAGATGGGGGTTATATCGATATATACAGACAGTTTCATACAAACACTCTAAGATACAAATGGAGGGGAAAAACACTAAAACAAAGCAGGCTTGATTTCTTTCTGATCTCAGAAAATTTATTGCGAAGTGCAATAGGATGTACAATTGAAACATGTTATAGGTCTGATCATTCTATGATTAGTTTATCTTTATATTTTAATGATTTTCAAAAGGGTAAAGGTCTTTGGAAATTTAATAATTCACTTCTTAGTGATGAGAAATTTCTTAATTCTATAAATGAAGTCATTTGGAATGTTAAGAAACAGTATGCTGTACTTATATATTTAACAGAAAACTTACAGCAAGTTAATGATGAAGAATTAGTCTTTACAATAAATAATCAATTGTTTTTAGAAACCCTACTCATGAAAATACGAGGAAAATGTATTTCCTATTCCTTATACAAAAAGAAGCTAACAAAGCAAAAAGAAGAAAAAATCGTAGAAGAAATAAAATATCTTGAAGAAACAATACATACTATTGCTGACAATGTAGAACTCATAGAAGAAAAAATAAGGAATAAGAGGATATAAGAAAACAAAAGATGAAGGGTGTTTCAATATGATCTAGGGCAAGATGGGTAGAAGAATGGGAAAAACCATCACAATATTTTTGTAACTTACAGAATAGAAATTTCACAAGCAAGATCATTCTAAAATAGAAACAGAAAATGGCAACATTATTTATAAGCAGGCAGAGATTTTGAATGAAAATAAAAAATATTATGAATACTTATATAGAGACATAAATAATTCTATAAACGACATCCATGATCTTGATGATGAATTAAATTTTCCATATATTGCTAAACTTTCAAGTAAAATAACATAAAAAGAAACTTCAGAAACACTCCACAAATCAAATAAATCGCCAGGTTCAGATGGCTTTACATCAGAGTCTTTAAAGGTATTTTGGAAGTCCATTGGTATTTTTGTAGTAAGGTCCATTAGTTATGCTTATGAGAATAAGACTTTAAGTATTACACAAAAACACGGTATTATAACCTGTATACCAAAAGGTGATAAACCCAGACAACATCTAAAAAACTGGAGACCTATTTCGCTACTTAATACTGTTTATAAAATTCCATCAGGCTCAATTGCTAATGGAATGTAAAAATATCTTGATAAAATTATTTATCAAGATCATGCAATTTACAGAAGAAGAAAATATACCCGGTCTTTTGCTCCTGGTGGACTTTGAAAAAGCTTTTGATTCCTTGTCTTGGTCTTTGATACAGAAATCCCTCAATTTTTTTTTAATTTTAGCAATTCTATTAGAAAATTGGATAATATTTTTTACACAAATATTACAGCTTCCATTAGTCAAGGAGGTAATTTATCGCAATCTTTTAACCTACACAGAGGCTGCCTCAAGGGGAACCTTCGTCTCCATATCTGTTTCCCATTTGTGCAGAAATCCTAGCAATCAGCATTCGAAACAATAAGGATATAAAGGGGATTCGATTTATGAATACTGAAAAAAAGTTACGTATGTTGGCAGATGATACTTCTTTAATATTAGATGGAAGTGAAAGATCACTCCAAACAAATATCACTACTCCTAAAAGATTTGCGAATATATCAGACTTGCATATAAATTACAGTAAAACTCACGTAGTCTGGATTGGGTCCAAAAAAGGCAGCAACGATACTCTAAGTACAGATCATATGTTAGAGTGGGGATAAGTAACCTTTTAATTATTAGACATTGATTTTGACATTGATCTAAAAAATATATTTATGCGTAATTATGCATCAAAAATATGTAATATAAAACAATCAATACAACACTGGAACAATAGAAATTTAAATCCTCTAGGTCGTCTAACGGTTCTAAAAACTCTTTAATCATGTTTTTGCATGTCTCCCAAGTCCCTCTGAAATTCAAATGAAAGAATTAGAAAATCCATTTTATACATTTGTAATGGGAAGTAATATTTCAAGACTAAAAAGAAAAAAATTGTGTAATAAATTACAAAGAAGGGGGTTTTAAGATGATTAGTATAGGAGAGTTCATTATGTCCTTAAGGTACATTGATACATTGAGTATGTTGTCAAAAAAATGAATAATCTAAAAAATATTGGAAGGACGTGTTACATGCATGGCTAAGCTTTTGTGACAAATCATTACAAAATGACATACTTACTTCTTTAGAACTATTATTCCATAATAAAAAATAACCATTAATAAAAAGCCATTCTTCTAAAAAAGATTGTTTTCTTGTAACATTTTATGTATAAATGACATACACAATGAAGATGGGACATTTATGAATTTGAATGACCTACATATGAAATACGGGATAAAAACACATTTTCTTGAATATAATGGCATTAAGGCATCAATATTAGAATGGCTGAGAAAGATAAACAGAGATCAAAATAACTTATCAAAAATAGCTTACCCATATATCCCAGATAATGTTTATTCGCTCCTGAATAAAAAAAAATCACATGATTTATATGAAATAGTAATTCGACAAAAAGTTGAACCGTTGGGTAAAATCTCTTGGAATAGAATATTTGATTTGAGCAATGGTGAATGGAAGATAAATTTACTTCCATTCAAAATTACAAAAAACACCAAACTTCAGTGGTTTTAATTAAGAATAAACTATGAAATACTAGCGTCAAATTCCTTCCTGAACAAATTAATAAAACAGATGATAAAACATGTACCTTCTGTAAAAAAGAAACTGAAACAATAGAACATTTGTTGTGGGAATGTGAGCATGTTCAGACTCTTTTAGAGAATTTTGCAAACTACTGTTTCAATTAAATCCACACTACTATAACTTTTTCAAAAAAAGAATTTTTATTGGGCTCTGTGAAGAAAACTGTTAAACTTAAAAATATCATTGCCTTACAAATAAATCATTATATCTATCTGTACAAATGTACAAACAGAAACATCTCCTTAGGTAGATTGATTCTCTATTAAGACAATGTATGAAGTCGGAGAATTTTTAAAAAAACTACGTGTATTTAAACAAGCATTCTGAGAGTATTTATATAAGCATTACATTACTATTCCAATTCCGGTAAGTGTAGTGTGATTTCCATTACAAATTAATAAGGCCGTATTTCCCTAAAATATCATTGAAGAAGGCGAAATTAAAATTGATCAGTAACTCATCAAGATACATTCACGCACCAAAAATCGGCTCAATGTCTGCAAGCATTTAGAAAGAGTAGGATAAAACAGACAAACGGACGCAGAGGAAACCTTTTAATTCCCTACCGGTACACCTGGGCTGTAAGGCTCACCAAGATACATTTAAATACTAAAAAATTCAGCTCAATATCTGGAAGCATGTAGAGAAAAAGTGAGGAAAACTAAGTGGGACAGACTGACAGAGGGCAGGATGGATGGGCAGACACAGAAACCTATATAGTCCCCTCTGGTTTCATTGATGTTTTGAATAAAAGGAACACAGAATCAAAATCATTTCATATTAAGAACCACTCCCTTTTTCAATGTGATAAAAAAGAATTTTTGAAAAATAAATTATGACATCTTTACAAAATCCTCTTTTTAAAAAAGTTGAATGTCTTTGGTGCCTCTGGACCTCTTGGCTTTGAAAGTTCCCTATTATAATCAGTTGGTTTTGTATTATGTGTATAGTCCCATTCTAGAAATTCCCATGCATAAAAGTACATGTAATTACGTGTGGAACAGAGGTGCACATCTCTTAATGATTTGTACTGCAAAGATATGCATTTACAATTATATTGATCTTATAAGAAAAATATTAGACAATTGTTTTAACCTGCAATGACAACATGTGGCGATATAGAATAGATCCAATGTACATTGTATGATATGGAACTTATGGAACTTTGATTTGTGATGTCATTTTAGAAACCGACAAAAATAATCGTTTATATCCCCATTATGTTTAATAATGGGAAAAATAACTTTTTAAAAAAAGGAATTTAAATTTAATGAATAAACAGCAAAACAAAAAAAGGAATGGAGATCACGAACAGATTTCAATATCAAAGTCCATAAAACAATACAAAATTGGAGCAGAGCAAACAGGGACCTCCGAAACATCAGAGTGGGATCAGGTGCCATGGAGGAGTGAGCATCCCTGCTGACCGGTCACATCCGCCGTGTGCTCCTTGTCATGATTAGGAAATAACAGGAAAATCCGTCGTCAATTCAGTGTATAATTAATGGACTAACAATTGGTATGAAAAACGTCAGTCAGCATTTGACTCAATGATAAATTGTATTTGCTGACAAGGTCATTGCATCTAGCGTAGAACTTACGAAATGATGACTTAAATAAACTGCTTATATTCTTGTTTCATCAACTTGCTTGTCAATAATTTACCTCGTTTTAGAAAGTGTTCATAGCATGCTCTTGCGTAAAGAATCAACTGAGATATATATACTCCGTATGCAGGTGATGAAGGTATATTGTTGCATAGGTAAGGGAAGCTGACGATAGAAAAGTTAAAGTCATCACGTTTATCATATAGCTTGGTTGTTAAATTACCATTAACGTTTTTTTCAAGTAAAATAACCAAATATGAAACAGAGTATGTGTTAAACTCTGGGTATCTTTTATCTCAAGCTCATTAGGATATATCGTATGGACGTTGGAATGGAAATTACCATTGTTAATTGACAATACGTCGTCGATATATCTTAAGGTCGAGTTGAAGGCCACAGCAAGTGTTTTCTTCTTTTCACGCATAATTATTATTATTTATTATCATTATTAAACATTTATAAAGCGCTCTACATATTAAAACTTTAAGGCGCTGTACAAGAATTATATGTCAAACAAATGAATTTAAAATTTACAGTAGTCATAAAAAATCATAAAATTTTGCACAAATTCTGCTTCATATGAATATAAAAGTAGGTCTACTGTAAACTGCAATTGTCTCATAAAAGATCACATCAAATGCAATTCTCTGACCATCCTTTACTTGCGTTTGACAATATTTTATCGAGGAACAAGATATGTTCATCCCATGCAACCATGCCTAGAGTAGGAGAGGATCGTACAGTCCATGCATGGTTTGGGGTGATATAACATGTATAAGGTATGCCTAAAAACCCGACAGATGCACAGAAACCTTCTTCATACATATTCATAATGCTTTACTAGTATTTGATCATTCCTCCTTTTATACGGGTCATCAGGAAAGACGTCAAAATAACTAGGTTACTGTAGAAACAAGGCTTTTTAGGCTAACCTAAGAAAAACATTCCTTTCAGAAAGGATATAACTTTTCACTTCTCAAATTGGCGTTTTTGTGTTATGAAGCATAATACAGCTTTGTGAAATATATCTTTTTAAAGTCATTCCATACTTTAAGAATCTTGTCTAATTATTATATTTCTTGAATGTGCCCAGTATACATGCAACCATTCCCTGAATATTCGAACTATGCATTGGGATGTCCACTGCCTTCAGCTCAAGCAAAACAATACAAACGAAGTCATAAGACAGAACACAATGCATAATAAAAAAAATTTAGTTGACCCAATGAATCCCCACACCCCAGGCATCTATCACACAAATTCATACTTTTTTCAGAGTTAAAGTAGCATTAAATAGAACAAGATAGAGTTGTTTCCCTTTAGATGTACAAGCACATACACATAATGACAATTATCGTCCAACTTGACTTAAATCAAGCTTTTCTCATTGCAATTCGGCTAAGTCTTCAAAAAATGTAATCAATGATTAAGGTTTACAAATTTTTCTGAACTAATAGTATTCTTAATCATGGAATCATTTATTAGAACAATAATTCTTTTGTTTTCAGAATATAATGATTAAGTCAGATGAAAAATATTAAATTGACATAACACTAATTAAACCAGAAAGCAGCAATAATATGCAAGTAATTTTGTTTCAGATGGGGCATACATAGTCCCCCCCCCCTTATAACCTCTCCCACGCTCACAGGTAAATGCTTTGATTTTATGAAAGAGTTAAGAAGTATATGATCAAAAGTTGTCTCCCTTTAGTTGTGTCATAATCTATTCTGTTCTGTATATTAATCATTAGAAACCTGAAATGTGCCAAAATTCCACCATGAATTGACGAGACCCGGTCTCCTCTTGGAAATGATACGAACTGTGGTGCCAATTCTGCAATGAGTGCAGACACACCCTTATGCATCCCCCAGCGGTGGATCTTGAGATCTTTATGTCATCACCAACTATGATGTGAGTGGCACCTGTTCCAAGAAATCTTAAGGTAACTAGTAAACTGAAGGAGAGGTGGGACTGGAATGTTCCTCTGTGTTGGTTATGACAAGTCTGGCAGCTGATGCAGGAGATCCATAATGGTGACTGGGTGGAAATGGTACCTCGCGAAGACATCCTCTGCAGACAATTCCTCCTATTACGGAAATTACGCGGAACGCGTTGCCTGTGAACCATTTGTCTGTGTGCAGCCATTCTTGGAAGAAGCAGACGACACTTGGATCACACAATTGAAATCTGTGCTCTTGAGACAGCTTTCGAGCTAGATTTGGAGCTGGAACCAAGTTTTAAAACCCTGAAATATTTCGAGCCAGAGTTGGAGCTAGAGCCCGAGTCAGTGTTTATAACCCCCTAGCTTGTTCATGTATGCATACAATTCAACGTTTATTTTGCAAGTGCAAAGAGACACAGTGATTTCTCTAATTCTTCGCAATAACGCCAGGTTTTCCCATATAACAGACGTTCGATTTCCATTTATTTACTTATTTTTTGATAAGATAGAACTTTTTGATGAAAAACATAACGATGTAACACTGTATGCAAAGTGAATTATATGAGATACTAATTCTAAAATAAAGCAAATTTTTAAATAAAATAAAAACCAAGAATTTTCCAAGAATGTTTTGAAATTCTATTAATCGTAGACTTGTTAGATCACCATAAATTCTCTGATATTGATTGGATTAAACATCTAGGTATTGTTACTTTCTCCTGTCTACCTGGATAATATCTATCACAAATTACTCCTGTCATTAAAACATTGTTTGTATGTACATGTATTTGATTTTCTTCGCTTTACCACTGAGAAATTCAGCCACA
This sequence comes from Saccostrea cuccullata, assembly GCF_032062105.1. Taxonomy (NCBI): domain Eukaryota; kingdom Metazoa; phylum Mollusca; class Bivalvia; order Ostreida; family Ostreidae; genus Saccostrea; species Saccostrea cuccullata. Next base: position 62,865 of record NW_026924788.1, read on the forward strand.
AAGAGGTTGTCTCTGGAGTCTACACATAAACCCCAAGGCAAATGTAGATCACAGTTATCAATGTAACGGAGGAACTGTCCGTCCTGATCTATGATGTGGATACATTGGTTGTCATAGTCTGCGATCAGAATTTGACTCTGGCTGTCTGTTGTGATGCCGAGTGGATCGAATGATCTCTTTGTAGTAGAGGGATGACCAGTGTATCTAAATCGGAGTTTTCCTGCCTGATTAACCACTACCACTGCGCTAGCTCTATTGTCAGCCACACAAATATCCAGGTTCCTGTTCTCACTGATGAATTTATAACGATCATATGAATACAGACGTTTGCCCTTATTATCAAACTGAATGGATTGAGTCTCTGTGAAGTTAGAGTAATAACGGACAACTTTTGATTGAAAATTAACAGTACTGACCATGGTAACCAGGAGGTCACCAGAGGAGGTACTACAGATATAAAACGGAATCCAGTCCCGTAATCTGATCACTTCTTGTATCTGGTCATTCTTCACTATATTTACTGTTTTTGTAACAGGGTACGTATAAACTAGATCTCCACTCCTTGTCAATGCTATATCACCTGGATAGCTATAAGACTCCTCAGTTTCAATTGATTTCAGTAGTTTGCCCTGGAGGTTGTAGAGTTTCAAGAATTCAGTATTCCCACTGGTCCAGATTTCTTCGTCACTAAGACAAGTAACATGAAATAGTGGTTTTTGTCTAGTTTGTATGGAAGTGACGAGCTCTGGTTCATCAAAAAGTGAAAAAACAGATTTTGGGTATACTACATTACATAATTCATCACCATCTTTTTGTATGGCCTTTTGTTTGATTTTCATTATCTCCAGTAAATTCAATAAATTATGCCCTTTGTGAATTTTGGATGACAGACAGAGTGAACAAACAGGAAGGTCACATTCCTTGCAATGAAGTTCGCAAAGTTTTCCAACATGAGTTGGACATTTTGGTGATGTTCCCTTTTCCTTGTATGGCACCACTTTATGTTCTTTAGATAAATCAGAGAGATGCTCCCCTACACAGGCCTTACAGAGTTTAACATGACAAAAGTCACAGTACATTGGAGGAACAGGAGTCTCACACAGGTCACAGCGCAGGACATCTTGGGCACTGAACCGAGGGTCCATTGTGGTGGATATCAGAAAACCCTTTATCTAGAAAAGATCAATTAAGGTCAAGATCTAGTAAATGGAAGGTGCCTACAGATTTTTAAAATTTGAGAAATGAATTCCTTTGATGATGCTTTATAACATTAGCTTGGTCAAAATAGGTGTTTCGGGGCATAATTTGTAGAAAAAAAAGATGAAAAACCATATTTTAAACTGTCATTTTCAATGAAAAATTAAGAAAACCAGTATTGAAAATGGTAGTTTTTTCCATATCAGACAAAGAAAATGTATCCAGATTGCCTACAGTTTTTCAGAAAACGGTTATTTGTATGTTCTAAGTCTCTATTTTAAAATAATGTCAAATTTAAGATAGGTATCGGGACTACTTTTCATGTGATTTTGAATTGAATTCCATGAAAATACTTTATTTTCTACATAAATCTATTAGAGCAGTAAAGTATGGGAAAAAGAAAGCTGAAAGTGATTATGACGTCATAATGGATTTAGCACTGAAAAGTTATTCTAAAGTGATTTACTAGATCTTGACCTTAACTCTATATGAATTTTACACGGAAATATTTGTAAAAGAAAAAATATTTCTATATGATTTACCATAATTTATTTTATACCTGTAACACCTATCTTATGTTTGTAAAATAAAAAAAAAACAGGTAATAAATTAGAATTTTTAAAAACTTTTTCCTATGCTTTTTTAGCTCACTCAAGCATTAGAAAATGAAAGGACCTGGGAATTGTTAACTTTTAAAAGACATGACCATAAATTTATATGTGCATTACAATAATTAACTTTATTAATTGTGTATATGTGCTTAAGGAATCACTGTCTAGTTAGTATAGTATGCCAGGGCATCAACAATAGTGGGAAAAGTGGGATCATTTGTATAAATTATCCCATGTTTCCCACTATCGTTGATGTCCTTGGCATACCATACTAACTAGACAGTGATATATTATATTTCCATTTCATTGTGAAATAAAATTGTAGATTTAGACTTTTAATATATAGACTAAGGGATTGAAATTACACGAAGACTCCAATGCCATTTTCAATAGTCCTCGGCCACTGACGTCAAACATGCATATTTGGCCTCCTTGGACACAGAGACAGTTGCGCATGAGAATTGCATGCATATTAGACCTCCTTAACTCCTGACATATCGACCTGCCTAATTTACATTCCGTAGAATTATCAAGAAATCAACCCCGCTAACTTTCAAAGAGTTATCACAGAGAAAAAAAAATTAGAAATGGAAATATATACAGATAACACAATTGATAGAAAATGTTTGATAGTTTACATATATGAACATGACAGACCAAATCCATAATAATTTTTTAAGGTGACATTTAGGGAAAAACGAATGTGAAAAGAAAGGTGAAAAAAGTCCTTACATATTTTAAACTGCTAGTTTATTCCAATTTGACTGAAAATAGATTAGTTACAAACTTCCTTATCTATTTATGATGATGTATCAGGAAATGATGATGAAAATGAATTCTTTATTTTAGCCATCCCACTGCATTTAAAGTGGGATTATTAACATTTCCTGTATTTAACAGCGTAAATAACTTTATGCGCAGTTTGAATAAAATATTGTATTTAGAAAAAATAATCTTATAAAGGCAAAAAAGATGAAAAAAAATATTTACCGGTAAATGACGTTATAAAACTGTCACTTATGGAATTTCCATCCTCCTGTGGGGCCTTTAATCTCCAGAAAAGCTGTTAATAATTCAAATTTATACCCAAAATAGACAATTCTTTCGTTTGGAAATCTTTAGTCAAAAATAAAGTAATATTAGAAAAGTGATTATTTTTCAGAAACAGTGAGCATATACTTTAACTTCATCGCCTGCAGTATTTATATCTCTCTATTGATTCGATACGCAAGAGCATGCTTTATGTATGTAAAATTTCTAAAACGAAATACCGGTAAATTATTGACATACAAATTGATGAAACAAGAATATCAACAGTCTCTTTTAAAGTCATCATTTCGTAAGTTCTACACCTACGGTCGATACAATAACCTTGTCAGCAAACATAATTTATTACCGAGTCAAATGCTGACTGACCTTTTTTTCAATACTTATTCGTCCATGTACACATGTAGCATTTCAAATTTACTTATCGCTGAAAATGTAATGGTTGTCATTACTTGTACCGCTGCAATATTTCTTATGATTAATTTATGGTAGGTTTAATTATAAAGCTTGTTTTGGTGGCATTTTACAGCATAAGTTTATGTAATTTTTACGCACATACTAACCCTGCATAATAAAAACATTACAAAAAGTGCTGTTTACATGTAACTGGTTGAGAACCAATCCCTGTACAATGGGATGCCCAGTGTAGAAGGAAGACAGTACAGATAAAGACAAGAAAAAAGACAATGCATAGTTATATATTGATACTGGTTTTATTTCACTGGTAAACGTACATGCATGTTCATTCAATGAGAAGGCTGATCAATAAATAGAACTTTTCCAATTTCAGTATTTAGCAATTTTAGAATGTTTCCTTTAAAAGCAATAATAGCTGCATTTTTTGAAAATGTTATTTTGCATTGAAATCTGCTTTTATGATAATTCTTAAACTATTCTAATATACCTTTATGATCAATTAGATAAATAAGTATTTATTCATTTTTTAGAAGAATGGAATACTTCTTGTCGATCTACTCCAAATGTTGTACGAGGGCTTTTCAATAAATAATGCCCTGAGCTGTATGACATACAATATAGAAATCATATGACATTAAGCTTGACTTTCTCTCATGATTGAATCTTTAATTAATTGATTTAAGGAATCACTGTCTAGTTAGTATAGTATGCCAGGGCATCAACGATAGTGGGAAACATGGGATAATTTATGCATAACGGGCGAAGTTATTTCAATTGCATTAAATGTTGTCTAATCTTCATTCTTGCATGTTGTCAAATTAAATCCAGACCTTTTTTTTGGAACCAGTGTTTTCCAGTTTTACAATAGTATTGTATAAGAAATCAATATTTTATAAAATGACAAAAGTCAATAAAATAATTTTACTTCAATCAAAGCTAATACTTCGTTTTCCTATGGGAAATATGAACATCAGAAATTTATAATATTCTTTTTTCTGTCATTGCAATGAGGAGCTATAGAGGACAAGATATTGTAGGCCCCCTTTGAAGTCCCAGATTTTGGGGGTCTTTTAGAATGATGCAAAATTTTATTAACAAAAACCTAATACCACCCCTTCCACAAAGTGAGTACTGAGTCTAACTAGGTTATGGGATACACAGGAAGGTTAGAAAATGTTAATTTCCAAATTTTATCATTTTTATGCAAATTTTCAGCAATTGTAAGTTCTGAAGTACAAACTATCACAGTGTTAACTGACTGTGCTTTGATTTTGATATCAAATAAGGGGCCAGATTGGCCTTGTCCTTTTTACATTTGGTAAACTTCATTTTCCTAGGATATTAGACAAGTGGTTTCAAGACAAAATTTTGCATAATTTCTTAAATTCATCTAAAAATCTATCATTTAAGTGAAAAAAAAAACACCCTTTTAAATTTGTTAATAATTTAATTTTTTCTATTTGTCATACAAAATCTGTTCACATCCCTATATAAAAATGTACATTCATACAAATAATATCTATATTCAAAGGTACATAACACAAATAAATATCAAAAAAACTATACAATATAGCACAGGATATTAACCAATGGTAAATATGTACAGCATTATGCATGGTTTATGTTTACAAGTCAGCAAACTGATACACGTATAGAGAGAGTACAAAATACACCCCGAGAGAGGGCTAATACATCAATACAAAAAATGCTGCATATCATAACAATAAAATGTGTATGTATACACAACTGCGGCTTTTTATTTTATTTTCAAGCTAGTTAAAATACTGTAAATTGACATACTTTTTTCCCATTGGGTCACAAGTCTGCAGAATAACTATTTCAGTTACTAGTAAATCTGCAGATTTCTTAAACTCTTGCTATATTCCTTACATGTACCGGTATATCAAATTAAATAAATGGGACAAATTTCAATGGAAAATTTGTGATCATGTTCACAGTGTAAATTAATATCACACACAAAAAAGTTATTCTTGTAAAGCAGACACCCTAATCTCCAATGAGAAAATGTTCATTTCAAAGAAAAATTTGACAAACATATACTAAAATTTTATTTAATGCTTTCACTGAAAAAAATTATCAAATTTAAGGACTTTAGGGGAATAATTAATTTAAATAGTGTTCAAGACACATACTGAATGCATTTCCATTCTCTTTATACAGAATAAGTATTTCTTTTGTGGAATCTTACTTATATGCAAGTATATTTTGTACAAGTAATATCCTTGTCAGCCACCCCATATAGAGGCGTACACATGAACAGGTATTCCCTAAATATGTCTCCTAATTCATGAAAAAATGATGTTCTTACAATGTATATAATTTGAATTTTCATCTGAAAATATAGGGTGTACAAGTTTTCATGAATTAAAACTCATGATTTTATGCAATCTTACAATCATTTATGTTGTGAAGGGTTCATACAATCAACAAATGTAAATCATTTTTTCTAAAAAGTAAGAAATGCCACAAAACTTCTGTAAAAAATTGTTCACCAATATCATATATCAAAGAGTAAATAATCATATAAAAATACGATATCCAGACTTTGTATTGTAATATCAGCATACAAAATGAAAGTTGATAATAGCAAAGTTAACTTTCATCCATTACATATGGGTAATACATACATGTACTTAAAATACAAGAATATTTTTCCTTTTAAATATTTCGAATCAATTTTTCTTTGAAAATATTCTCAATTTTTTTAAAAATTTTTCATTAGTACATATGAATATATGTACCACAAAACAATGACTGAAAGGAAAACTGGCCAATGCCTCTCCTCATAAAAAATAACCCACAAGCTCTGTGGGTTGAGTGTTAAAGGGGGAAAGTCATGTTGATTGCACCATTGAGTCATTGTCACAATACAGTTTAGTTCTAATTAAATGAGTATGTTTCAGGTTAAATAATTTAAACTTATGCGGGATTTCAATTTGAGGTCACTGGTTGTTTGGCTAGATCCCATTCTTCCCTGACTCGTTCATCTTCATAATTCTATTCAAACCACATGAGTATTGTTGTTAGGTTTATAAAATATTCCTGCTCTCGTTTTCTTGCACTAGTGTTCCGCAGCTATAACAAAAGACATTACATGTACTTCCATTCAGCTCTCTCGATGAAAATTATATACTCAGAACACTCAAAACACTGATATTGCACTGTAAAATGTACTCAAAATTACAAGTCTCTGTTTATTCTGGTACAAAGACGTAGCTCCTTTTGAATTTCCCTTCAGAAAATATTTTCACTTTATCCCTGTGCTGGCCCCACTGGGATATCCCCTCGGTCTATTCTTGGACATTGATCAAAAGGCACACATCTTCCATTAAGTAACACTTTATCTGCTGGGCACTGGCAGCTGGCGATGCAGGGCTTAAAGCAGTTTGTTTTCAAGTCACCGAGGGGTGTGTCATAGTTCTCACATGTCCTAGGACAAACGGGGCCACACTCATCAAACACAAATCCCAAACTCTCATCACATCCAAAATCTGAAACATAGTAATGGTAACAATGCATGTACTGCACATTCCATTCAATTTGCATTATGAAAAAAATTATTCCATAACATAGAAAAAAAAAATTCTAAGAATTTTGGAAACAAAGTGCAAGTTTTATTTACAATAGTTGAACTATACAGCTATAATACAAGCTGCATTTGATAAAATCTTCAAAAAAATACCCCATCCCCTCCCCAAGTATGGATAACTTACCACAAAGTCCTGCTTCCCTCCACTCCAGCCTCACTCCCACTTTAGCACACTCTTTTGCATAGGAGGAAAGAATGTCACACAGACAGGTAGAATTATCTCCACATACACACAAATCATATACACATGCTGCATAGAAGGGGTCAGGGGCTACTGCACGATGACAACGACTGAACTTTGGACCCTGCAATCAGAAAATACAAAATAACTGTCTGTTTGCCATTAACTAGAAAAACATTTTAGATCTTCAAATTATTTCCTAATATCCTCATTTTGCTACATGTAATTATTAACCTTGTGAAAGACACTAAACATGTTAAAGTAAATTAACTTTGAGACACCAATAAAAGGGTAAATATTTTCTATAAATTATAGAAATATCAATATGATACTGGAATTCCTATATCAGCGTATATCCCAAGTCTAGAGAAATGTGATGTTTTCTGTAAATGACGCCTTACCCTGAGGATAGAACACTGGGTGGTGGCAAACTTCCTGGCGCGGTACCCTGCCTCCACACATGGGTCCAGATCCGTGCCATCCTCACAAAATTCATTCTCTTGCTGTAAAGTCTGTAAAACAATACCCACGATGAAGAGAACAACTTAGATACAATGATTTCAACATGATATGATTCACTTTCATAGGTACTCTACCTTCCAGCTGTTGCCAAAGATACTGGGAGAGTTGGTGATCCTTCTGCCCTTGGTTTTCATGTCGTCCATTGGGAACCCATTGAAGTTACCACACAGCCCACACAGCTTGTTACGATATGTCCCCGGGACACTCAACTCGGCATAGCTGTTTCCATTCCATACCAACTAATAGTAGATAACAGCATTAAAAACTTCATTAAATGATGTGCATTTATGCAATACAAGTTTTACTTGCTTAGTATTACACAAGTTCAACAGTTTATTTTAAGTATAGAGTTAAAGTTAAAAAATTTCAAAAAATTTCACAGTTGTGTCTGTTAATATACATGGAGGTCACATTGTGAGACTCCCAAGTCTCTTATAGATTCCTGTTTAATAAACCATTGACAATAAATCATTATAAACTTAAGCATTAAACAATCCCTGACCTTGACTCCAATTTTTGTGTTAAACAGGACCGTATCCTGAGTGTGCTCCACAGAAAAGTTCTTGTTAAAAAATGGCAGCTCCACTCGTCGTCCATCCACCTGAAAAATTTCAGTTTTACATGAAAAAAAGATCACCCCTACAGCTACAAATACAGAGCTGGTAGGATGCAGTATCATCCTCACAAACAAAGATATCCTACTTGCAGCCATCCTTGTTACTATTAATAAATTCTGAAATCATTCACTATTTTTTTTTTCTGAATTACAAAAAAATATAAATTCTAATTCTCCCAGAAGAAAAGATAGTTCAATACATATATGTTTCTATTGAAAGTTTACATAATTTGCTTATCTGATAAAAAGGCTACACAAGGAAACTTAAGAATTCATTCCTCTAAGGACCTTGTACTTCTTCAGTATGATTCATATTAGAATTTATTACCTCTACAATATGATTTTGTAGGAGCTCTATGATGTTTGACCCCAGTGTTATGGTAAAGTTCTGGGCCCAGGAAACATGACCAGCTGCCCCTCTGTTGTCATGGTGAACATCCACTCTGCAAAAATAGTAAATAAATATCAATATCACAACATTCTACACTTAAAATTCTGTGATCCAGAACTTACAAGTAATATCCCACTCTGATATATTAGATCTAAATTCCTCAATTCCACCTTACGGCATGCCTTACAAAAGTTTGTGCTAAAATGTCAAGCATCTGCAATAAGTATTTGCAGAGAAACCGAGACGAAAATTTGTTAAAGACAGCTTCACAGACAGACAGACAGACAAGGGTAAAACAGTATACCCCCCTCTCCTTTAGACGGGGTATAATTTTAAAATGCTATACTTTGCTTTAGATGAAACAGCCAACATAATCAATTTCACCTCAATAAGGCATAAAAATTCACCCAAAACAAATGAAGGGTAGACTTATATATGTATACTCACACAAAGTCATTGTTAACACAGTCTGTTGCCATGGTATATTTACAAAAACCCTGGAAGTGAATGGTTGTGCCATCAAATGTGTAATAGTGGGGGTCTCCGAATACAAGGCATGTACCAGGCTCTGGAAAAGTATAGAAGTTTTCATTAAAATGTCATATACTTTATTCTTCCGTTTAATTGATTTAGTTTAAATTATGTAATAGGTAAAATAATTTTGATAGAAATCAACGTCATTCAAGGCCTTACACGGTGGTAATCATTAAGATAACACAAGTAAGCTGTCTGTTGAAAGTAAATTACTTCAATTGCATAGCATCAAAATAGGTGGGATTTTCATACTCATTTATATCAAATAACATTAATGATCTTGATATGTTAGTTGTCAGCATGACTTTCAGGAAGCATCTTTTGTTCTGATCAAGATAAAATCTAAACCCGAGTTTTTCTGTGATTTCTTACTTGTAATACAGACAGGGCAACATGATCCTGGTGTTGCCGTGGCGACATCGCTGGGGTCACAGTCCAGGGGAGGGCACGTCTGGGTCAGACACTCGACAACCCCACCCAGACAGCGGCAGTCCGTACAGTCATCCACCCTCCAACTCTCACCAGCCTGGAAGATATCACGCCTCACGTAAAATCAATGTAGGCATGGGAGGAAAGGGATTTACTGTATACATGAAGAGAAATTTTCAGCGGGAAAATTTAAGATGGGGTGAATTCAGAGAAGACATCGTAATTTATTAAATAGATCTGTGATTGAGCGAAAATTGTAGGTGTGAAAGCACCAAACTAACATGTGGCCAAAAGTACCCTGTATGTATAGAGTATTTTTGAGAGGTCAAAAAAAGATTGGTATAGATACAACAGCATACTTGTATGTAAAATGTCATATATGAATTAAATTAACAAGAAAATTTTCTTTAAATGTCTGACACTTAAAAAAAATTTACTTGAAAATTATCTTTTCTGAACCCTATAAAAATGCATCCATACCTGGTATACAGCACTATTGTACTGACAAGGAATGGCAGGAATGTCCTCACACATGGCACAACACTTCCCCTTTGGTTTGACAAATCTCTGTTCTCTATTGCACACAACTGCGGGACAGCCAATTACCTGACAGAACACATCACCTCCCTGAAATACATAAACACAACCAATCAAATAACAAAACATATCATCCTCTTGATATGAAAAACCAGCAATCAGGATTGAACTCATCAGCGATTATGTCTGACAAAATTGAGGTAGATGTATGTTTATTAAAAGTTCACCATCACTTCAGCAGCTGTTCAGCTTAACATGTAAAATAAATGTTTGCTACACATTCTAATCATCAAAGTACAAAGAACATGTTCTGTATCTTACTACCCGTTATGCTCCGTATTCAACTATACAATATAAAACCAGACATACTCGGTATTCACCTACCCCACATACCCAGTGTAAACCTACTTGACATTTACAATGACAACCTACCTGACATGCCCAGTGTAAACCTACCCCACATGCCCAGTGTAAACCTACCCGACATGTCCAGTGTAAACCTACCCGACATTTACAATGTAAACCTACCTGACATGCCCCGTGTAAACCTACCCCACATGCCCAGTGTAAACCTACCCGACATTCACAATGTACACAAGGGTCATTGTCCCCGCTCCAGGAAGTCCCCTCCTCATACCATCTGTCCACCTCAAGGTCATGGCAAGCTAAAAATAGATACTTTGTTTATCCTAATCAAAGAATAAAATGTCCATTATTTTCAACTTTATTTTTGTTTTCCTTGTAAAGAAGTCGGTTCACTTTATCCATAAAATGGCCCTGTAGATATAGCAATTAATTGATGAACACTTGATTTTCTATTTGAAGCATTAAAATAAAATAGAGACTTAGTGCTTTCATATCCTATTAAAAATTTCTCCTAAAAGTTCAGGTCTTGGAGAACTGGCTTTGTGAAATTACAATGTTCTTGAATTTTTTGGTAAATAGGTATAATTGAGTACTTTCAGAGAAGAAAAATAATATAAGCGCACTCTCTGATCTAAAAAATAAAACATGTCCACATGTCCATTAATCCTCAGAATCAGTTCTATCATTTACTAGTTGCATATTTTAGATCAGAGGTTGTGCTCTATATTAAATATTTAAAAATAGCTTTAAAAAGTGGCCGTTTTGTAGAATTTTTCAGAATATGAGGAAATTGACGCATTTCGTGACGTCATAATGCATTGACTAGCCAGAAAATGACGTCATTTTTTATAGGTACCCAGTCACCAAAGGTCTAAGTGATATTTAATGCATTGTTGACTAAAACTATGCAGTTTCAGTTTTACAGAAATTCACAGGGCTAAATAAGGCAAAAGTGAACCTTGTTCTTTGCATGCATTGATCCTTTAATGAATATATAAGCCTGTGGATCATTCTAAAAACATTCTTCTTATTCTGATGTACTTCTATTGCTAACATGTTCAACATGTGAATGTTGTGGCATGTACAGAATTTATAATATACAGATGGATAATGCGTCATCAGAAAGAAATACTCAGGTGACCTAATAGTTCAACAAGTCAAAGTTCACCTGAATACCTTTACCTTGACTATCTATAGGTTATATAGCTTACCAGGACAGGTTGGACAGCATTGACCTTGAGGTTTGATCCAGACCGATGCTGGACAATTGACTGGCGCACAGGGTTCATAGGTACACATCCAGTTCTTCTCTGCCTATAAATATATAGAAAAAAAAATATTTACAGAAAAACCTACATGGATGTTTTATGACTGATTATTATATTAAGCCCTATGAAATATCATGACTGAAATATCAGTCATACAAATACTGATTAAACATTTTCAGCTTAAAAACCTTTGATCTGCAAAAAATGAACATCTGAACAAATATTGGTTATAAACAAAATTCATTGAACTTACCCTGCATTCACACCTAAAGCAAGAATCATCAGGCCTGGGTTTGATAACATTTCCTATGTCTGCTCTTGTACAGTTATATCCCACTATAAAACAAGGCAATATATACTTTTAATTAAATACAAAATTAATGTAACAGTATCAAATCAGTTTTAATGATAGAATCCCAATATTTCATCTGAACATTACAATATAAAATAAGCAAATTGAGTATTAAATTTACTTTGTATTGTACATTCCATTTTTCATAGGATACTACAGTGATCCTAACATATACAAACTTTGCCTAGTTCCAGAAATTCAGCTAAAATAAACTTAATGGACACCCAAAACTCACATCCAGAACATGTTGGACAGCACTCCCCTGGCAATGGGGGGATAATTTGGTTAGCCGGACAGTTGGCTGTTCGTGGACACACTGTGTGGTGGCATTTCAACCTCCCCTCCTAAAGAAAGAATTCAACTCAAATTAATTTTCTGAGCATTTAAGAAGTACCGTTATATCAACTCTCGAAATTGATGGCAGCTTGATAATGATCTTATTGTAATATCTTCCTAAGTAATCAGGAACCATTCTTTCACATTTATCTTACATATTTTGTTGTTTATATTTCTGTAACTACTTTATATTTGATTTAATACGTCACCAATAAGATGCAATTTTTTTTTTTAATTTCTGATGACTTACTGAGCAGGTACAGATATCACATGGGTCTCCACGGGGACTGAAGGTTTCCCCATCCCTGTATTCTCTCCCTTGGTATGTACAAGCTACAAGTACAATCATATCGTGTTATAGCTATGGACACATATAGTTGTTAATAGGTAAATCATGGAGGAGAAAACATTCTTTTTTTCATTAAATCTAGCTTTGTAGCTTCAATTCTATAAACATGTTAATTGTTAATGAAGTTATGTACATTGTTAACCTAAATAAAATGTTAATGATGTACACCTTTCTGTCATTTGCAAAGAATAAAAAAACAAGAAATCTGTGAGCCAATGCTCACTAGTAATACCCCAGCTCTGATGTAAATAAGCACTATCATGTTAATATACACAAGTTCAATTACAGACAGATGCACAGAAAAATATGAAGTTGACATCAGATTCATATCAAAATTACTCCCACCATATGGCATGCCTAAACAAAGAGTGTAATAAAATTTCAAGCATCCGCTATGAATATCAAATGAGAAAACTGCTATGAAGATTTGTTATGTATGAAACGGAAAGACGCACAGACAAATAGGAAGTTGAAATCGGATTTGAGTGAAAATGTATCCCACCATATGGCATGCCTCAGAGAAGATTGTGTTAAAATTTCAAGCATCTACGATTAGTTGCTGAGAAAACTGCGACAAAAATTTGTTATGTATGAAACGGACAGATGCACAGACAAACAGGAAGTTGACATCGGATTTGAGCGAAAATGTATCCCACCATATGGCATGCTTTAGAGAAGATTGTGTTAAAATTTCAAGAATCTACAATGAGTAGTGCTGAGAAAACTACGACGAAAATTTGTTATGTATGAAACGGACAGACGCACAGACAAACAGGAAGTTGATATTGGATTTGAGCGAAAATGTATCCCACCATATGGCATGCCTCAGAGAAGATTGTATTAAAATTTCAAGCATCTACGATGAGTAGTTGCTGAGAAAACTGCGACGAAAATTTGTTACGGACGGACACACAGACGCACAGACAGACAGACAGACACACAAGGGTAAAACAGTAAACTCCCCTCTCCTTCGGAGCGGGGGTATAAATATTTACATAGTGTTTACATGTATTCACAATAAATCAAGCATGAAAATTTTTTTACTACCATTTTATTTATCTATCCTAGATTATCATTGATATTTGAAATAACTGTCTGAAGGATGTTTTTACAAAATTGCTTGGAATTTCTTTTTCTGTAAACCTGCCTCAGAAGAATATTCTAATGGGACATATAACAAATCTGGAAATTTTGGATTTAGGACTTACTAGGACAGACAGGACAGCATTCGTTGGGATCATTGATGGGATTATCACAGACAGAGAAGCACTTCCTCTCTTCACAGGTCATCACAGTGTTATGACAAAGGCAGTTCATACACGGTTCTCTCTCCAGAACAAAGGTGGATCCATCCACGTACTGCCGACCAGAGAAAGAACAGCCTAAAAACATCAAGCCACACAAAATTTAGCTTGCAGAAAGTAGCCACAGTTTAACCTATTGGTTTATACTTCTTTGAAATGATGATTTCTGATCAAGATTTCAATGAATTCTGAAATAATAATTTCTATAATTACTATTATTCTAGATTTTACACAATTTTTTATGTCCATTCTAGTGTGACAGTGTATATTTTGGCACAGTGGTTAATTTACACGTAAAATGTGAGTTATTTGATAAATATTCTATGTGTTGATCATTAACAACTACATGGACCACATTTTATTGGTAACCATCCTTACTTTTACATCTGGGGCAGCATTCTCCCTCTGGAACTTCCTGTTGAATGCAGGCTAAAGGGGGACAACTCTGGGTGATGCACTTCACATTTCCGTTCTAAAAAGAGTTTTAAAAATTGTTACCAAGATATTTATAAAACCTCAACTCTAAAAATGTACTATCATATACTAAACTAAATAGTTCAATTGTATTTAGTCCAAACAGAAATTATCTTTACAATTTCAGCAATTGTTCTAAAAGATGCATAAGATTGATAAGAAATGAGTTTAAGTTTCAATTCATGATCTATTATTAACAAAAGACTCTTAAAATATGAATGTGGCATCATTACTGTACTCTAGGATTTCGTGCCATTAAGTCATATGTCAAACTTACAGTGCAAGTACATGTGCGACAGGCATCGGGTTTGAAAGTTGCACCATTTGGTCGAATTTTTCCTTCAAATTCACAATTGTCACACAAGGGGCAGCATAATCCCTGGGTGGGGTAAGTACAGGGCGTGTCACAGGGGGGTCTCACACACTCTACCTGGTCTCCCTGAGGTAAATCATGTGCATGACGGGTTCAGAGTGAGAATGTTAGAAATTATTTTTATTTGAAACGTTAGAAAATAAATTATTTCGAGCAAAATAATTGAAATGAGAAAGAAGATATTAATTGTGACAAAATAAAATTTGTTTTTCTTTCAGCTGAATCAACAAGCTGGTATCTATGATTGTTCAATATCTATATCAATCGGATATCAGCTGTGAAATAATTCAGAAATCTTAAACAACTGAAAATTTCGAAACACAATAAACAATGCATTAAACAATTACCAATAATAAGTGTCATTACAATGTAATGTTACTCATGCAGGACATAGAGATAAAATGTTTGGGGACTTACAAAACAGGTGCAGGTTTTACACTGGTCCTGGGGGTGGGTAAACCTCTGTCCGTCATTGTACACACCGCCCAGGAAATTACACACTGTAGAAAAAAAATTAAAATTGCAAGGGTCATAAAATCTCAAACAAGTATTGTTTATCGTGTCTCGATCTCGATCTCTCTCTCTCGTACAAACAACATGCATGAACCCTTTTACCATGGCCATGGCATGCACAGACTATTAAGTCAAAGGACATTTTTTTTTTTTTTTTTTTTAAACAAAATTATAGTCCTGCAGTTTCTAAATACCTAGGAGTATTACTACTCTCTTTATCCTTATAGGCTCACTGGGTAATGGACTTGCAAACACTTAAACCAGCACTACACAGAAAATATATATCAAATAATTCGGAAAAAACTTGCATACCCGTTTCCAAAATATTTCAAACTATTCTAGAATGATCGAACCATTTTTTTTTTTTTTTTTTTTTTTTAAGTTTTGACTGTCCTTGCAGTGTTTTTCCCTTTATTTCAAAGTAAAGGGTAAGAGATCATTTGTAGCAGGCTAGAGCATGAGGTTTATGAACAAAATCTTTGTGGACCTTTCAATATATTTTTATTTCAAAGCTGCATTTTTGTCAATTGAAGCGGTCAATTTGGCCGGTTCCTAGGGAAAACAATGCCTTGACCTTACTTACCTGGACACTCGGGACAGCACTGTCCAGGTCGGGTCACAGGCCGAGGACAGTTCACAGGGTCACAAGCTATCGTCAGGCAGTTCACATTGCCATCCTGGAAACATACATTGAAAGCATTGTTACACTGTATATATAGCTAATGCAAATGTATGTATACAATATCAATCAAAGAATTTTCATTCCAGAGTATGTTAATAATTGGGAAAAGACAAAGGCAGAATTAGATATACTGTATACAGGGAAATTTTCACCCCCATTTTATTTTCGCCCCTTTAGCCCTATCCTCTTTTGGGCGAATTTAAAACAGGGTAAATTCAAAAAATACAGTATCATTTCTTAAACAAAACTATGATTGAGCAAATTTATAATGGGACAAAATTATTTTCAAGTGTGAAAGGGCGAAAATAACGTGGGATGAAAATATTCCTGTATACAGTAGTAAATGTGACTTTGAGCACTAGATCATATATACATTGTACAATATAGTTGCATATTTCATCCTTCAGAAACTGACTGCATGTTTATTTTTTTTTTTATAATCAAGACAGTTTTGAAGCAGTTTATATTATTTAAATTCACAAGGAACAATTCTCTACAGTGACTATTTCCATAAAAGGACAAGCTCCTGTCATTGACTACTTAATTATACTTTCATCAAGTATTTACTGCAAATGCTCATCCAAAAATTTGACTTATTCTCTGCATACTATATCAGCTCCTTTTATAATTCATACAGATTTTAAAGACATTTCTTGATGGCCTTACCCTACACTGACACTGCTGACATGGGTCACTCTTTGACGTAAACACGCTGCCGTATTTCTGTACGACGCCCTCGTAACGACAGTCTCGACAGATAGGGCAGCAGCCATCAGTGGTAGCGGGGTGTGAACAATCCACACGACAAGTTCTCTTTAGACACTGGACGCTTCCCTCCTACAAACACAATAATGGTTCAACATTCTTCTACGATGGAATGAATTACCCCTTAGACATTAAGTCTACTTTATATTTCATTTAAAAGTATGAAAGCTTATATCAACAATGTGATGCCATGACATATGTTAAAATAGAAAAAAAATTTCCTCCAAAAACAATTGCAACAAGTAGTCAGGTTTTATTTTTGAGATTGAAAAAAGAGAAACGTGATCAATTATTCAGAAGAAATAAAAATATGTTTCCTAGTACTTATAAAAGAAAATTATAGAAAATAATACTGCTGCATGCAGTTCACATATTCTTTAAACACTGCGGATTCCTGTAAGTTTTCTAAAAGCCCATATATTCATTGTAAAATTTTGGGCAATTTAAGGTTAAGTGAGAAATCATGAATTCTTACATTCTGCTTTTCTGTGCAGATTATGAGCATTTTATCAAAGTATTTCTTTATATTTTCCTCACCGCCACTGAATTTATACCGCTTGCCTAATAGGGACTCTTATAATTTGTTCAAAACCTATACATTTAGAAAGGTTAAGAATTTTCAAATTGATCATATAACTACCATGCACAAAGAGACTTTTTTGATCAACAATAAATATCATTTGGTGCATAAATTGTTTTTTCCATATTTCAAATCTAAATATCTTGCAATTGTGGTTTTAAAGTGCATTTTCTACTTGTGTTGTTTCTAATTCAATCTATTCAAGACTTACGGATTTAATCACAAATTGCTTTTGAAGATTATTTCTTTCTTTTAATAATATTCATTCATTAATATCAAAAGTTTATATATTCTAATTTTAAAAGAATTTGAAGGATTGATATTTTTGATAGCAATTTTTAGCAATTTAATTTTAAACTATTAAAAGAAGGAAAAATAAAAAAAAAAAACAGCTAAAATTGTTAACATCATAGGTCTGCATATATAAACTCTAATGTAACACAGGTCCTCATAAGTTCCAAAATCCCAGAAAGTTCTTCATAAAAAATTGAAATCAAAACAACTTAAAAATATGAATATAATATACAAACAATATGTTCCATGGTCAAAGTAATTTATAAATAATTCAAGGTTTCAATTCATACATTCATTTATTTTATTTTAAAAGCCAAATCAATAGCTCCATGAAAAAGGGGTGATTGTCCTTATATAGAGACAAAATATACTGAATTTGCTTGAACTGTTTTCAGCAAGTTTTATAGTTTCAGCAAATAACTATCAGATAACATAATATGAATTTATGAACTTTTGCTTTCTCATAATTATATTTTTTAAGTAAATTAATTGTTTCGGTATTGTGTTAGTTATGACATAAATTCTCAAAAAATATGAATCTGAAGTCCCACATTAAATGATATAATTTATATAACTTTGTGTTGTTCATGAGTATATTCATGTCTAAAATAATTGTTAATTCCACAGAAAAAATTATTAACAATATTTCAATTGAGAATTTATTTTTCATTTCAACTTTTTATTTTTTTTTTCATTTCATTCAAATCACTGTCCCTTTCATCTCAATGAATCACAGGTAATCAAGGTATACCACTAATTACCAGTACACCAGGTGTTTATACAACACTGCTCTCCTATATACCTTGTTGACTGTCAACACACAATCATTGACACCTAGCCCCCTAAAACAAACCCTCCAAAACCCCACTTGTTTTCACAACAATTAATTACTACCAGAACACAGGCTTCACTAAAACAGCAAGGGGATCTAACTGCTCATCGTTAAACAAAAGATTCTGATTGGAGGATTAATTAGTAAAATTGTCATGTGACAGCAGGGGGCCAATAGAATGACTTGTTTGGAATTGAGGAGTTAATTTTGAGCTGTCCAGAATGACCTCCTTGAGAATGAGTAACTTGTCATTTGGGCCAGAGAAGACGACCAGAAAAGGTAATAACTTAATTACCTTAATATTTTTAGTAAAATATAACTGCTAAGAAACTAAATTAAGTTTATCTAAAAGTTAAAGATTAACAAATAAATCTGACCAAGTTATTTTTTGGCAAATTTAAAATAAAGTTTACAAACAAATGACTATCTCACTAAACAATCTAATTATTGCAAGGAACTGTGAAGGGAATACTTATATAAATATAGTTTAAAAATAAGAGAAATCCTAAACTCTAGCAATTACCTTACTTTTTTATTCAAAGTATCAAATTGAATACCATCATCAAGATTAAACTTCATTTTTTCCGATAATTTTTTTTATTTAATGATTGATTTCAGATTCAAGCAGAATGTTGTTTAGCATTAATTTTTTTTTTTTTGTTGATATTCTAGGCATATTTGATTTAATCATATAAATGAGTTCTCTATAATTATAACAGCAATCACAATCATTAATTAATAAAATGGTCAAAATTAATTTCACTGATACAGTCACTTAGTGATATTGTCTTCTTGATTCTGTGAAAATTTAATTTTTAAATACAAGAAATATGAGAAGAATTCTACCTTAATTAAGATATTAAAAACATTTCCAAATTAATATGAAATGAAAATTATAACTTAGAAAAATTAATTTTGGTCTAGACGTCTACCTAAATTTAAAATCAAATTGCAAAAACAGACTGCAGTATCTCTGACATTTGTTTATACAGAAAAAAATCTAGAACTGCAGACATAAAGTGTTCCATATCACTAAAAAAAAACCTTCTTTTGGCAAATAAAATAAATTCAGGAACATGAAGAAAACATTTGCATGTCCCCCTCCCGCAACAACCACTTACTCTACACTGGCACCTCAGACAGGGGTCTGACTGAGAGGTAAACAGTTCGCCGTGCCTCTGTATAGCATTCTCGTACATACAGTCATTACAGATAGGGCAGCATCCATCTGATGCTGAAGGGTGGGTACACTGTTCACGACAGGGAATCTTAGGGCACAGAACCGTACCATCCTGTAAAGAATAAAAAACAAAATTTATTAAAATAAGGTTTACAGATTTTAATATAGCTCCACACTTCCAATGTAATTCATCATACTTCATAATATTCAAGAAGAGAATTTAATTTAGATGTTGTACAGTTAAGCAACCTTTCGCAAAGCAGAACCAGTCCCATGATGATAACGTCACGCCGTTTCGAAGATGACATACCCCACAAACACACGTGAATGTGTAACTATTCCCCATATCCCCATCTAAATCAAGGGGGAGAATAAAGTACTTATATGCTATATTGGTTAGTTATCCACACTTATTTTAAACTTGCACCAATTATATGCTGGGGAAAACATTTTCTGTCTACATTTTAGTAATAGGTTAGTTGTTTTAAGTCCCATCAGCTGTAATGTGCTAGTGTGACACAGAAAACTAGCACTTACCTTTGCTAGGAACTAATACATCTGCACTTCTTATGATTTATGAATATATAGATATAATACTAAGAAATGTATGGTACAATCCCCATCACTTGTAATGTACTAGTGTTGATTCCAAAGGTAACTAGCACTTACCTGTGGTGGGAATTGGACACATAAATAAACCATAGTCTACAGATAGTCACCATTTTCCCCATAAAAAGTTTACTGTATTAAAATTTTGTCACTTGGTCACACCGCAATATATTAAGAAACTGAAACTTTAATGGCTTTCAAATCTCATCCTTCAAAATAAGCTGACTTGATATTCTGATCAAGCACTTACTTTTGCTTAATTTTTTTTAAAGTTTTTCAATATTGGCTTTAACATATAACCTACTTATATGTGCATCTTAAAATTTCCATCATGTGTGTACAGCATTTATGTAGAATTCAATTTCAAAAATATTTCAGTGTAAGATATGTATAATTCCTATCACTTGTAACGTGCTGGTATGATATTACAAACTAGCACTTACCTGTGCTTGGAATTGCACATTATCAAAAGAACCTTTCAACACCTGTTTAAAGTACTTTTTCAAAAGGCATGAAGTGTACAATTCCCCGTACTTGTAATGTGCTGGTAGATTTTAATAGCTAGCACTTACCTGTGCTGGGAATTGTACTTTTTTCAACATCCACCAAGACTTTGTTTCCCCCAGTCTTTTTATGTATTCAATGTCTATTGTGCTGCTGATATGATATTGAAAATTTGAAATTTCCTTCGCTGAATGGTGTACATTTTTAGCTGCTGTAAGGTATTTAGTGTACAGTTCCCATCACTTGTAATGTGCTGGTTTGATTTTGAGTACTAGCACTTACCTGTGCTGGGAATTGTGCACTTTTGAAACAACTTTTTTTAACTGCCGTATTTAACCTTTGAATATATAAATTATAATTAAATAAAAGGTATTTAAATTCATTTCACATGTCTAGCATTTGATTGTCTCTTGAAAAATTCTGTACATTGAACACAACCTGCTCAGAATTCATTTTTTTTTTACACATAACAGTGTACATTTCCCATCACTTGTAATGTGCTGGTATGGTATTGATAACTAGCACTTACTTGTGCTGGTAAGTGTATTCACTCAAAACAATATGTCTCAACATCTGCCTAGCATTTAGTTTGTAAGGTATTATGTGTATGGTTCCCATCACTTGTAATGTGCTGGTTTGATTTTGAGTACTAGCACTTACCTGTGCTGGGAATTTTGCATTTTGAAACAGCTTTCTTAAACAATACTCTATAAATACTATAGCTTCCTATGATTGTAAGTGTACAGTTCCCATCACTTGTAATGTGCTGGTGTGATATTGAGAACTAGCACTTACCTGTGCTGGAAACTACACACTTAAATGCATCTTCACTTTATCTGCTTTAAAAAGTTTCCTAATGATATCAAGTGTAAAGTCCCCATCACTTGTAATGTGCTGGTGTGATACTGAGAACTAGCACTTACCTGTAGCCTATAAATGATTTTATGATCTGTTAGTATTTTGTGTAACTTTTCAATTAATGTTGTGCAATTGTTTGTTTTCAACTAAAATAGCATGCTGTTCTCAGAAGTCAGAATTGAACAGGTTCTTAAAAATTCTTCCCAATATCATACTCAGATTCAACTTTCTACAACTACAGTGTATACTTGTGTTCAGATCCCATAACATGTAATGTGCTGGTGTGATATTGAGAACTAGCACTTACCTGTGCTGGGAATTGTACATGTATCTCACTACCTGGCTACATTTCAGTTCCCATTAGGTATATTTAGTGTTTAGATCCTATCACTTGTAATGATATGGTGTTGTATAAATTTATATTATAACCTTAGAACAACACATTTCAAAATCTGCCTAGCATTTAGTTTGTAAGGTATTTAGTGTATAGTTCCCATCACTTGTAATGTGCTGGTTTGATTTTGAGTACTAGCACTTACCTGTGCTGGGAATTTTGCATTCTGACACAACTTTCTTAAACAAGTCTATAAATACTATAGCTTCCTATGATTGTAAGTGTACAGTTCCCATCACATCTAATGTGCTGGTGTGATATTGAGAACTAGCACTTACCTGTGCTGGAAACTACACATTTAAATGCCTCTTCCCATTATCTGCTTTTAAAAGTTTCCTAATGATATCAAGTGTAAAGTCCCTATCACTTGTAATGTGCTGGTGTGATATTGAGAACTAGCACTTACCTGTGCTGGAAACTACACACTTAAATGCCTCTTCCCTTTATCTGCTTTTAAAAGTTTCCTAATGATATTAAGTGTAAAGTCCCCATCACTTGTAATGTGCTGGTGTGATATTAAGAACTAGCACTTACCTGTGCTGGGAACTATACATTTTCAAAACACCTCATCTCTCCTATCCTGCATTTATAGAAATTTTAAAGGTACTCATGGTAGTTTAGTCCCCACCATTTGTATTGTGCTGGTTTGATACTTACCTGTGCTGGGAATTGAGTACATTCAAAACATATTTCCTTAAAACCATCTTAACTGTTAGTCAAGTGTACAGTTCCCATCACTTCTAATGTGCAAATTTGAAATTAAGAAGTAGCACTTACCTGTGCTGGGAATTGTGCACTTTCAAACACTTTTTTCTCAACACTGCTTAGCTTCCTTAATGTACTAAGTTCCTATCACTTCTAATCTCTTTGTTTGGTATTGAAACCTAGCAAATACCTGTTCTGGGAGTTGTGCAGTTTTAATACACCTTAACTCAACACTTATTTAGCCTATAATTAATTTGCTGAAATATAATATATATTTCCATCGGCTTTTGTGCAATTGTTTCTTGTACGCTTGCCTATCTCAGCTAAGAATTGAACATAATCCTCAACTTTCTTGTAGGAAAAGCTGCCTTGATTTCTACACTATCTTTTGTACAGTCCCCATCACTTGTAATGTGCTAGTGTGACATTGAGAACTAGCACTTACCTGTGCTGGGAACTGCACACTTCAAAACACCCTTCCCTATCACCAACATATGAGCATATAATTGTCTGAAAGGATGTATTAAAAAATTCCTTTACAGTACGTGCATTTGTTTGTTTCTAGAAAGCTAGCCTATCTGTGCTGAGAATTTAACACTTCCTTAAGGAAAACCTGTTTACTTTTATAAATCTAGTGTATGGTTCCCATCACCTGTAATGTGCTGGTTTGATACTGATTACTAGCACTTACCTGTGCTGGGAACTACATACTTTAAAAATGCTTCCTCAACATTCCTCTAGCCTGTAAATAATTGTGCTTAAAATTGGTATTAGTTCATATCATCTTTTGGCTGTTGTGTTATATTGCCTAGCATGTCTGTGCTGTCAAAATTACACACTTCCAAATTTCCTTTCAGAAAACCTGCTCAGATAATGTTTTCTACTACACCTATTTTAATAGTTTACAGTTCCCATCACTTGTAATGTGCTGGTATTATTTGAGAACTAGCACTTACCTGTGCTGAGAATTGCACACTATCAAAACACCTTTCGTTATAGGTTTTTACATCTATTGTAGTTACTAAAGGAAAAAAACTGTATAATCCCCATCACTGTTAATGTGCTAGTAAGATGTTGAGAACTAGCACTTACCTGTGCTGGGAATTAAACATTTTGAAAAAAAACTTCTCTCAATATCTGCTTAAATTTCACTGTATTAAAATGTATAGTTCCCACCACTCATAATGAGCTGGTTTGTTATACTGCACTAGCACTAACCACTGCTGAACATTGAACATAAACACCTATTTATTTTAGCTTCCTATGATTATTAGTGTATGGTTCCCATCACTTGTAATGTGCTGGTATGCTAATGAAAACTAGCACTTACCTGTGCTGGAAATTGTGCTCTTTCAAAACAGTATGTCTCAACATCTGAACTACACACTTTAATGCATCTTTCCATTTCTGTGCTTTTAAAAGTTTCCCAATTATATCAAGTGTAAAGTCCCCATCACTTGTAATGTGCTGGTGAAATATTGAGAACTAGCACTTACCTGTGCTGGGAATTCTACATGAATCTCACTACCTGGCGACAATTCAGTTGCCATAAGGGTATTTTAGTGTTCAGATCCCATCACCCAATTGGACCAATTTAAAAGCTTAATAAGCTTTATTTTGAAAGTATAGAAGCTGTGCTATTTCAGAAAACGGGAACATGGTTGTGTTTGACAGAGTATCGGGTGTGTAGTTCCATCACAGGTGAAATGCTGGTAATTATGTGACTACTAGCTTTTACCTGTGTAAAGAACTGCAGACCTACAACACCATTGTCTTCTGAGTTTATTCTAATTTTTTACTCCTTCTCCTCTTCAAGACTGAATTATGATTCTCTAAGATCCCATCACTTGTAATGTGCTAGTGTGCATCTGGGACTAGCACTTACCTGTGCTGGGAACTTGGGAAACTTAAACATTTCCTTTCATTTTTTTCATCTAATGGTACTTTCAACCTTTCTCAGAACTTGATCAATTAATGAACTATAAGCACATAATTTTTTATCCTGGATTTGTGGTTAGATACCATGAGTAACATTTTAAATTAATCTTGTTAATAAAAATCAAGGTTGTTTGCTAAAAAGACACGCTAAAATTGTCTTGTATCCATCACATATAACATGCTTGTGTATCTCAACAACTAGCATTTTTACGTGCTGCAAGCAATGCATTGTTCGGTCAAGTTTATATAATGAGATTATGTATACTTTGGTCAAGATTCATTGTTATGATATGATGTAATTTTGAAGTAGAAATTTAAGAAGAGTTTGATAGCCATGAACTTAAGTTTTAAGAGTAGTCGATACAAAATTGATTTTTGTTCTTCTTTATTTATAAAGTGTAAAATTCCCAACACTTGTAATGTGCCAGTATGAAACCGAAAACTAGCACTTGCCTGTGCTGGGAATTGTACACTTTGAAAACACAATTTCTCAAACCTTGATTACTGTGGAATCATTATAAAAGATTTTGTAATGGCTCTTGGATTTCTATGAGGAAGGTCAACAGGAATGAAACAGGATTACAAAGTTATATTTCCTTTTGTAGGTAAATGAGAATACACATAATTACAACCCAATGAATCTGTAAAATTCACAAGAATTGGTCTCAAAGAATAAATGATTCCACAGTATATTTCACCTTGCTAAAGGTATTAAGTGTTGGTATCACCTAATTTGCAATGTGCTGGTTTAATATGAGGAACTAGCATTAATTGTTGTGCTGGTTTCTTTTCTCAAAACCTGATATGCTGCTAAAAACTAGCTCTTTCCTTTGCTGGACATTATAATGTTTCTCAATAACTGTTTTAGATTTCAGTTCTCATCAAGTTTTAGTGTATAATTCCCAAATGGGAATTAAGCAATTTAAAATAAACATCTCATTCCCAATGGAGTTTATTTACCTTTAATTAGAAACATTTGTGATAGTTTTCTATTTCACAGAGGAGCAAGTGTACATTTTTCATCAGTTGTATTGTTTATTGTATGCAATTGAGCACTAGCTCTTACCTATGCTGACAAATCATATATCCATTTAGCCAAAACAAACTGACTTTTGTTTTTTCAATTTTTAAAAGACTAGAGTGTACATAGTTCCTATCACTTGTAATGCGCTAGTGTTAACAATGAAACTAGCACTTACCTGTGCTGGGAATTGAGCAAGTATAAAAGATTAAGTCATTTTTCATAAACCTTCTCTTGAAGCACTTTAATTATTCTTCCATTTGAGTCTTTGAAATAGTGTATTTTGATATTGTGCTTGAAATTGTGAAGCAGATTTATTTACTTTATATAAAACAATCCAAACTTTCTTTACAAAAGATTCCTTTTCCTAACTTTTCAAATCCCCATTGTGTGCCTTTTTGTTTTTTAGTTCACATGAACAATAAATCGAGAACTAGAATTTACCTGTGTTGGGAGTTGTACATGTACCTGTCACCTTATTACATTTCATTTCCTATAAGGAATTCGGTGTATGGTTCCCATCACTTGTAATGTGCTGGGTTGATATTGAGAACTAGCACTTACCTATGCTGGGAATTGTACGTCTTTCACTACTTGCTTACATTTCAGTTCTGATAAGGGTATTTTAGTGTTTAGATCTCATCACCTGAATGGGCCAATTTAAAAGCTTAAGCTTTATTTTGGAAACACAGAAGCTATGTAATTCATGTATAATGTGTATAGTTCACATCACATGTAAGGTGCTGGTGTGATATTGAGAACTAGCACTTACCTGTGCTGGAAATTGTACATGTATTTCACAACCTGATTCTATTTCAGTTATCCTAAAGGTATCAAGTGTTTGGATCCCAAAATTTGTAAAGTGCTAGTATTATTTAAGAACTAGCACTTACCTGTGCTGGTAACTACACACTTTTAAACACTCTCCTTTTCTATTTTCATAGGTTTCCTTAGATATCAAGTGTAAAGTTCCCATCACTTGTAATGTGCTGGTGTAATATAATAACTAGCACTTACCTGTGCTGGGAACAACACACTTAATGCATCTTTCCTTTTTCCTGTTTATAAAAGTTTCGTTATGATATCAAATGTAAAGTCCTCATCACTTGTAATGTGCTGGTGTGATTTCAGAACTAGCACTTACCTGTGCCGGGAATGGTACACGCATCTCAAAACCCTTTCAGTATTCGGATCCCTACACTTGTAATGTGCTGGTGTGATATCGAGAACTATAGCACTTTCCTTTTCTG
This sequence comes from Saccostrea cuccullata, assembly GCF_032062105.1. NCBI lineage: Eukaryota > Metazoa > Mollusca > Bivalvia > Ostreida > Ostreidae > Saccostrea > Saccostrea cuccullata. The sequence goes on from NW_026924788.1 coordinate 89,904, forward strand.
GGAATTGCACATGTATCTCAAAACCTGATTACATTTCAATGTCTATAGGGAATTCAGTGTTAGGATCTCATCACTTGTAATGTGCTGGTGTGATAATGAGAACTAGCACTTACCTGTGCTGGGACTTAAACACAAATTATAACAGCTGACCATAAACAAATGAAATGAATATTCTTCTTAAGAAGACCTTTTTTTTCAATAAATTATCTTGACTCTGTATTTGGACCTCCTTCTGAACTTAGGTATATCAGATACAAAAGTATGCAGAACCTACCAGGCACTGACACCGACGGCACTTGTCCTGAGGGTCAGGGAAGGTGGCTCCGTTATTGTAGGTGGCCCCCTGATGAGTACACTTGTCACACCTCTGACAGCCACAGGAATCCGTGTAAGGATTGGAACAGATATCTGTAGGACACTCAGGTCTCCTACAGTCCACAGACCCAAACTATAATAGCAGGGAAAGAAAGGACTTCAATTGTCAAAAATCTAAAATAGCATTAGCGGACCAAAATGATTTTTAAAGATTTGTTGAAGATATTCCTTTGTTAAACTTTGATCCCCAATTGTAACCCCAGCTAACCACTGGGGTCTGGTCATGATTTAAAAAAAACTTGAATATACACTATCTGAGGATGCTTCCACATAAATATGACCAATCTGACATGGCTATGGTATTCTAGAGAAGAAGATTTTTAAAGATTTTCCATATATATTCCCATGTCCATTGTGGCCCAACCCTACCCCTGGTGGTTATGATTTGAACAAACTTGAATCTATACATGAGGATGGGCTAAAAAGTTTACAGACAGACGGATAATTTAGCATGAATTAGCTGTTCTTGAAAAACAAGATATTTTCCCTCTATATTCCATGATTATCCCCCATTTCGGCTCCATTCCACATCATCTAGGGCAATTTACTAAACTACCTAAGGATGCTTCAATATGACTACAAAAGGCTTTTGTGTAACTTTAATCCACATTCATTTAATTTGGAGTCATGATTAAACAAGCGTAATAGATGTTTCTTTATTAGTGTAACAATAAATTGCTTTGCTGTTCTTGAGAAAGTTTTTTAAATACTCCAATGTAAAACTTAAAACCAACATGGTGACCCTACTAATTCGAAGATCATGATTTAAACAAGCAATTTAATTGATTGAGTGATCTCAATAAAATAACCAATGGCATAATTACCTTGACTAAACAAGAAGTTACAGGAATCAAAATGGTCATATCAAACATGACAATGCACCAAAATCTTACCCTGCATGTGCAAACATGACATTCATCTTTGCGTTTTGACTCTTCGTGTCTAATTATCTCCCCTTCATACATACAGTCTGTACACTCAGGGCAGCACTGGGTGGTGATTGGATGAGAACACTTATGATCCGGGCAAGGTTTCTTACTGCAGGTCACCGAACCAGACTACAAATATACACTCTATATCAAAAAGACATTTTCATGAACATGTAAAAAGGGAACACTGACAATATGAAATAGTCTGGTAACAGGCTTGTTAATCCAGAGTAGATGTACTCATGCAAATATTCAACTTTACTGAAACACTTCTTAATACAATTGTTATCTTTATTTCTTCTCCATAAACTAACTCCGGTAGCTGAAGTGTCTAGATTATTCTTATCCAAATAAATGAGGCTTCACTTTACTTGTTTAAGAATTTAAATATGAATGGTAGATTGAGATGCTCATTTAGTTCTTTTAATCTCATTAGATTGTTTATCTTGAAAATTTCCACGATGACCTCAACTTTCTCAAAATACCTAAATGTTTTGCTTGATCTTTCAAATTCTTAATTGACGGTACTTTACATACATAGTATACTTTGTTACCTGACAGACACATGCTGAACATGGGTCATTTCTATCCTGGAAGCTCTGTCCGTCCCCATAGATCCTCCCCTCAAACAAGCACCTGTCACACCTCTTACAGCACTCATCATACACAGGGTGGCTACACTGAGTGGAGGGACAGCTGACATCAGAACAGGTCACTGTACCCCCATCACACTGACACGTCCTACAACTCTCCCTGAATGTCTGCTTGTCTGTATACATCCTGTTGTTATAGAGACAGTCAGATCCGCAGCGAGGGCAACACTGGTCTCTGATTGGATGAGAGCAGGTGGTAGCTGGGCATGTCTTCTGGACACAGTTGACATTCCCTTTCTGACAGGAGCATTCTTTACAGGGATCTGTTACATCAGGGAACCTCTCTCTGTCCCTATATAACTGATCCCTGTACTGACAATCCTGGCACTGTGGACAGCAGTCAGTGATGGCGGGGCTGTTACATAGCTGTCTGACATCCTGACATATCTTCTGCCGACACTGAATGTTTCCATTTGAACACTGACACTCCTTACACCTGTCTGTGCTGTCTGGAAACATTTCACCGTTTCTATATTCTTTGCCATTAAGTAGACAGTCTGAACACTCCCTACAACACTCACGCTGCACAGGGTGACTGCACTGAACACTCCTACAGCGCTTCGTCCCACATTCTACATTTCCGTTCCTACAGATGCACTGTTGACAGGAGTCTGGGGCACTAGGAACAGCCTGATTGTTAGGAATAACCTTGCCATCTACTAGACAGTTTCTACACTCGGGGCAGCACCTGCCCTGGGTGGGGTTACTACAGCTGGTGGTGGGGCAGGGTAAGGGAGAGCAGCTGACAGTTCCCTGTCTACACCTACACTCATTACAGGGGTTATTGTTATCTCTAAATCTCTGGTCATTCCTCAGTCGTCGCCCTTGATACATACAATCTACACATTCAGCACAGCACCGCCCCTGTACCGGATTTTTACAAGACACTGCGGGGCAGGGCTTCGGTACACAGGTCACATTCCCATCCCTACAGGTACAAGTAACACAGGGGTCCCTGTTGTCCTGGAATCGCTCCCCGTTCTGATAAGTCCGACTCTTGTAGAAGCACCCCTTACACTCGGGACAGCACCTGTTGGTGATGGGGTGCTGACAGTTAGTGCTGGGACAGTTGGAGGCCTTACAGACCACATTACCAAGGTTACAGGTACAGGTCTGGCACCTGTCTCTAGGATTAGCAAACTGTTCCTTGTCCTTGTAGATCAGCCCATTGTAGTTACAGGCTACAAAAGGAATAAATTACTCATTGGAAAAGACTTGTACTGGACTTGTACTGGAACTTTTGATTTAATACGCTATACAAATGCATGAAATTCTTTTTTTTTCCATATATTGTAGAAGTATTTTTTTCCATGTGGTGTTAATTTACGCTATGTATGCAGTCATAAATTGTCTGTGGAAAGAACTATAGTGAGAGTCTAAGAAATCCATGTAATTTTCTACCCGCAGATTCAATCGAGATTCCGTGGAATTATGACCCCGTGGAAAAAAGTACGACTACAGTATTCAAAATTAAATTTATATTTGGGGGCTTAAAAATTTTTCAACACTTAAATCATTAAATGCACAAATGAAACAACCGCTTTAAACTGACAAGTCCATGTACAGTTCTTCAGATATCTTTAATACCATGGATATATCAAAAGTTGAAAGTAAAAACCACTTCCTATTTCTGCAATAATCTCAATATTCTAAATCCTTGAATATCTCCCATGTTATCCATTAGTCCAAGCTAGTTTGAGACAACAAAGCTAGACTGTACATATAGGATTCTTACCTTGACACTCTGGGCAACATTTTCCAGCCAAGAAGGCAGGGTGTCTACACCTAGTTTCTGGACACTCCCTCTTGGCACAGGTGGCCTTTGACCCTATACACTGACACTCTTGGCAGGGGTCAGAGGGCAGACAGAAGACGTCACCTGACCTGTAGGTCCGCCCCTCCACAATACATTTATCTGATGGACAGGAGGGGCAGCATTTACCAAGCTCGTACAACGGGTCAATACAATTCAGGACTGGACACCTGACACTGGTACAGGTAACTACACCATTCTGTACAAAGAAATATCAACACAGAGTCAAATCACAGAGTCACAGAGTTAAATATATATTTAAACATTTTCTTGTTCATAATATTGAAGATATCTTCATTTTACAAACTGTTCAAATAGGAGAGTAGATATAAAAGCAATTTTTTGACAAAATTTTTAAATGTGCTAATGCTGTGTGCACAGCATCTTTTCTTTTGTAGATCGAAACTGATCTATAAGCAGAGGTCCTTTTCTTTATTTCAACATTTGATGTAACTTTTTATCTCACCTGACAGGTGCACTGTTGACAAGGGTTTTTGGGATTGACGTAACTTTCTCCGTTTTGTAATTGTCTGTTGCCATGACTACACATCTGACATGATGGACAACATTGACCTGGTCGTATGGTGGGGTTGTTACACTGAGGAACCGGACACACCATCGGCTTACATGTGATCAATCCATCCTGTAGGAAAACAATTCACCTGACTTAATCAGTCTGATATATTTTGTTCAATCATTGCATAGAGCACAAAGGAACAATTTCAAAATTGCTTTTTTTAAGTGAACATCACAGACAGTCATAATAAAATATTCATATTGATATACTAAATGTCAAACTTGCAACTATTTCACCTTTATAGTAGAAAAGTTACATCATTTCAAAGGTTGCCCAGTTTATACATACAGCACAGGTGCAGACATTACACTTGTCTCGGGGGTCAGCAAATGTCTGTCCCTCGCTGTAGTTCCTTCCCCTGACAGTACAGGCCAGGGGACACACCCCACAGCAGTACCCCGGGGGCTTGACCGGGTTTTTACAGTCCAGAGAGGGGCAATCCATTGACATACAAGTAACATTACCATTCTGTAAATGTAAATACCTCATATTTTGACATAAAACCTATAACTTGTAATATATTTCGATAAAGTTCGGACAGGAATTTCTGATGAAAAAATTCCACAAGGATCTCATTTTGAACAATTCTCCATTAAACTTGTTAAAATTAATTTTAGATATCAGTATCAGTTCATATCAGTTTCACAATTCTGCAATACCTACCATACATCTACAGATTTTACAGGGATCCCCTCCGGCGGGGACAAACTTCTGGCCATTAGAGAATCTCCTCCTCATAAAGACACACCCATCACAGGCGGGGCAGCAGTCTCCGGGCTTGGTTTCTGGGTGTGTACAAAGGCGGGGGGAACACAGGTTAGGATTCCTCCTACACTGTACTCGACCATTCTGTTAAAGGAAAAGAACTCATCAAATGATAATCAACTAATCATCTATGATTTAAAAAAACAAGAGGCCCAAGGGCCTTGAATCGCTCTTCTGATAAATTGCACAATCTAGCACTTCTATTGAAGCCTCTAATCCTAAGTATCCAAGACCCAAGTTGCATCAACTGACAAAGTTTGATGATTCTTAGCCAATTAGGACTGAAAATATTTTTAATAATAAAGCTATAAAAAACCATAAGTACATCACAGTGACCTATATTAAGATTGAAGTTTTCTGAGGACTCAAGATGCATTAATAAACAAAGATTGAAGATTCTAAGCCAATTAGTATTTGAGATATTTAAAAGTAGGTCATGGTGACCTACGTTTTTGTCTACATTCTTTGAAAACCCAAGATACATCAACTGACAAACTTTGATGATTCTAAGCCAATAAGTCCTTGAGATATTCAAAAGTAGGTCACCATGACCTACTTTTTGGTCGACATTCTCTAACAAGAGGCCCAGGGGCCACAGCGCTCACCTGAGCACATCGGGCTTGAATTTACTCCCCCCCCCCCCTCCAGGCATTCATCATTTGAACAAACTAGAATCTACACTACCTGAGGATGATTCCATATAAATATCACTAATCATAGCTTTGAAGTACTTGAAAAGAAGATTTTAAAAGGTTTCCCTATATATCCCTATGTAAAACTTGGGTCGGCCATTTTGGCCCCACCCTAGCCCCGGGGGTCATGATTTGAAAAAAATTGAATCTGCACTACCTGAGGATGATTCCACATGAGTTTCATCTTTCCTGGCCCAGTGGTTCTTGAGAAGGATTTTTAAAGATATTTCCTATATATTTTTATGTAAAACTTGGGTCGGCCATTTTGGCCCCACCCTTGCCCCGGGGGTCAAGATTTGAACAAACTTGAATCTACACTACCTGAGGATGATTCCACATGAGTTTCATCTTTCCTGGCCCAGTGGTTCTTGAGAAGGATTTTTAAAGATATTTCCTATATATTTTTATGTAAAACTTGGGTCGGCCATTTTGGCCCCACCCTTGCCTCTGGGGTCATAATTTGAACAAACTTTAATCTACACTTCATGAGGATGCTTCCACATGAGTTTCATCTTTCCTGGCCTTGTGGTTCTGGAGAAGAAGATTTTTAAAGATTTTTCTTATATATTCCTATGTAAACATTGGGTCGGCCATTTTGGCCCCATCCTTGCCCCGGGGGTCATGATTTGAACAAACTTGAATCTACACTACCTGAGGATGATTCCACACGAGTTTCATCTTTCCTGGCCTTGTGGTTCTGGAGAAGAAGATTTTTAAAGATTTTTCTTATATATTCCTATGTAAACATTGGGTCGGTCATTTTGGCCCCATCCTTGCCCCAGGGGTCATGATTTGAACAAACTTGAATCTACACTACCTGAGGATGATTCCACATGAGTTTCATCTTTCCTGGCCCAGTGGTTCTGGAGAAGAAGATTTTTTAAAGATTTTTGCTATATATTCCTATGTAAAACTTTGATCGGCCATTTAGGCCCCAGTCTACCCCCGGGGGTCATGATTTGAACAAACTTGAATCTATACTACCTGAAGATGATTCCACATGAGTTTCATCTTTCCTGGCCCAGTGGTTCTGGAGAAGAAGATTTTTAAAGATTTTTCCTATATATTCCTATGTAAACATTGGGTCGGCCATTTGGCCCCATCCTTGCCCCGGGGGTCATGATTTGAACAAACTTGAATCTACACTACCTGAGGATGATTCCACATGAGTTTCATCTTTCCTGGCCCAGTGGTTCTGGAGAAGAAGATTTTTAAAGATTTTTCCTATATATTCCTATGTAAAATTTGGGTCAGCCATTTTGGCCCCACCCTTGTCCCGGGGGTCATGATTTGAACAAACTTGAATCTACACTACCTGAGGATGATTCCACATGAGTTTCATCTTTCCTGGCCCAGTGGTTCTTGAGAAGAAGATTTTTAAAGATTTTTCCTATATATTCCTATGTAAAACTTGGGTCGGCCATTTTGGCCCCACCCTTGCCTCGGGGGTCATGATTTGAACAAACTTAATCTACACTACCTGAGGATGATTCCACATGAGTTTCATCTTTCCTGGCCCAGTGGTTCTGGAGAAGAAGATTTTTAAAGATTTTTCCTACATATTCCTATGTAAAACATGGGTCGGCCATTTTGGCCCCACCCTTGCCCTGGGGGTCATGATTTGAACAAACTTGATTCTACACTACCTGAGGATGCTTCCACATGAGTTTCATCTTTCCTGGCCCAGCGGTTCTGGAGATGAAGATTTTTTAAAAATGCCATTAATTTTTAACAAATTCATGATTTTCTCCCCTTGGAAAAGGCGTGGCCCTACATTTGAACAAACTTGAATCCCCTTTACCCAAGGATACTTTGTGCTAAGTTTGGTTGAAATTGGCCCAGTGGTTCTTGAGAAGAAGATGAAAATGTGAAAAGTTTACGACGACAACAACGACAACAACAACGACAGACGACGGACAAATTTTGATCAGAAAAGCTCACTTGAGCCTTCGGTTCAGGTGAGCTAAAAACCAAAGATGCATCAACAAACAAAATTAAACCAGTTAGTACCATAGATACTTAAATAAGGCCATAACATGTCAAAAATTAGGTCACCATGACCTACTTTTTGGACATCATTCTCCGAAAACCCAAGATGCATCAACTTACAAAGTTTGATGATTCTAAGCCAATAAGTACCATAGATACTTAAATAAAGCCATAAAATGTTAAAAGTAGGTCACCGTGACCTACTTTTTGGTCGTCACTCTCCGAAAACCTAAGACACATCAACTCACAAAGTTTGATGATTCTAAGCCAATAAATACCTAAGATACTTAAATAAAGCCATAAAATGTCGAAAGTAGGTCACAGTGACCTACTTTTTGGACATCCAAGTGGTGGCGTCTCCATATGAGTGAAAAATTCTCGAGAGGGACGTTAAACGATATACAATCAATCAATCAGCTTGAGTCTTAAAGGACCTTTCACGTTCAACTTGCCCTTTATTGATCAACATTTATTATTCTCCGCAAACCCAAGATGCATCAACTTACAAAGTTTGATGACTCTAAGCCAATTAGTACCATAGATACTTAAATAAAGCCATAAAATGTCAAAAGTAGGTCACCATGACCTACTTTTTGGTCGTCACTCTCCGAAAACCCAAGGCGCACCAACTCACAAAGTTTGATGACTCTAAGCCAATAAATACCTAAGATACTTAAATAAAGCCATCAAATGGACATCATTCTCTGAAAACCCAAGATGCATCAACTTACAAAGTTTGATGATTCTAAGCCAATTAGTACTGTAGATACTTAAATAAAGCCATAAAATATTAAAAGTAGGTCACCGTGACCTACTTTTTGGTCGTCACTCTCCGAAAACCCAAGACGCATCAACTCACAAAGTTTGATGATTCTAAGCCAATGAATACCTATGATACTAAAATATAGCCATAAAATGTTGAAACTAGGTCACCGTGACCTATATTTTGGTCGAAATTTTTCAAAGTCACAAGATGCATCTGCTGATCAAGTTTGATGATCCTAGGTCTGAAGGTAATCAGAATATGCCTTTTAAACAATTCAAAAACAAATGCCTGCAAAATTCAAAAAGTAGGTCACAGTGACCTACTTTTTCATAAATATGTTTTAAGGTCCCAAGATGCATTAATTTACAAGACTTGATGATTCTTAACTTCTCAGTGTCTGAAATAATTGGCTTAAATGTTTTAAAAAGAATTAGTCTTAAAGTTCAAAAAGTAGGTCACGGTGACCTACTTTTAAGCTGACATTATTCAAGGACCCAAGATGCATCAACTGACAAAGTTTGATGATCATAGGCCTTAAAGTGCCCGAAATATGCCTTCAAATCAATTTGAAAACAAATGCTTACAAAATTTAAAAAGTAGGTCACTGTGACCTACTTTTGAGTTAACATGATGTGAAGTCCTGAGATGCATCAACTTACAAGATTTGATGATCCTAGTCCTAATAGTAAGCAAAATATAAACGTTTTTATTATTTGTAAATTTAGGTAAACTTTGAAGTGACCTTGAGACCACGCCCTTTGCCCCAGGGTCATGCCTTGAAAAAATTTTAATCTTCAACATATCCTGATCCTTGTATGTAAGTTTGGTGAAAATCTGCTTGGTGGTTCTGGAGAACAAGATTTTTTAACAACCAGTACTTTTGGTTTTGTTTTCCTGATTATCTCCCCTTGTTTAAGGGTCCCAACCCTTATTTTAGCCCTTGGGCCAAGGATACCCTGTGACAAATTTGACACTGATTGGCCAAGGGGTTCTTCGGTTATGGCCCATATTCTAAAAAGTTAACGCACACCGCACAAATGGCCATAGCATTAGCTCTTTGAGCCTTTGGCTCAGAAGAGCTAAAAATAATCAGAAATTGCAGTGCTAGTGGTTTGTTTGATTTGTTTTCTGCCATCTATATAAAATCCATTAAATAATAAAATTAAGATTCATTCAAATCCTTTTATACCTGACAGGTGCACCGTTCACACGGGTCCCTGGGGTTGTTGAAGGTCTGACCCTCAGGGTAGGACATGCCCTGGAACTCACAGCCCTGACACACAGGACAGCACCTCCCGGGCACCTGTACGGGGTTATCACAGCGGGGAGGGGCACAGCCAATAGGTTTACATTCTACTGCACCTGTACAACAAACAATACCAAGACATACAGTCAAATCTGTCCAATCAAAATATACTGTATTCCAACAACTTGCATAATGCAACGTAATCTTAAGAAAACTCTTTTTTTTTTATAAACTTTATCATTCAAAATGTTGCATAATCTGGAATGTTGTCTAATATGGCCATTTGTTGTTAAAAACATTACAAGAGTTTCATTGTATTATCACACACTGGACATTTTTCTCTTACCTTGGTTGCACACACAGCTCTCACAAAGACTGGCTGAAATGGTGTCACCATTTTGATATCTTTGTCCTTCATGTATACAGCCTGTAAGAAAAGATCAACATACATGTATCTGGGTTAGTTTCAACTGAAATTTTCGGTAGAAAAATAAAACATATAACACTTAGATTTGCTATTGGTCTATCAAACTATTGAAACAATTCTTGTATACAAATTCATTTTAGCTTAGTGTAGTGAAATTTCAGAAAAGCCAACTATAATTCATTCAGGGAAGGAAAGAATGCCAAACTATCTCAAATTCAAGTGAAAACTAAACAGGAAGACTTTTTTTGTTTCACATATCCATGACCAAGATTGAAACACTCAAAACAATCAAATATCACTGATTAAAAATAAATAAATTTTGTATACGAAGTATCTTCTAACCTTTACATCTAGGGCAGCACTCCCCAGGCAGTTGTTCTGTGATCCTACATGTGAGTGTGGGGCAGGGTCCAGAGGTCTGACACCTGACATTACCCCGCTCACAGGTACACTGCTGGCACCTGTCCCCCGGGGCCTGAAACCGACGCCCATCACTGATCACGCGCCCATTGAACAGACAGTCTACAATTGATACGAGAATGAAACATTTCTGCCTAATAGATAATCTTAAATGTAATTCAAGTTATTTGATATTTTAAATGCCTAAAAATGGCTACCAGACTCCCAAGAAACTGGAATGACAGGACCAAAGTATAAGGTATAAATTTCCTAAAGTATCCGCATCTATAAACATGAGTACAGATACATTACAAGTAGATATTTTACTTGTTCTCTTTGAACAGCATCTTTCATAGAGAAAAATTCAGTATGGAAACTTACTGAACATGCCTCTACAACCCAAGAAGAACTTTTCATGTGTTTATTTTTTTTTTCACAAACCAAGTAGGATTTTCCTAAGAATAGATTTCATCTGTATACTTTTATGCCATTACCTCTACAATCAGAGCAGCACTTTCCCTGTGGTATGATTCCATGAGTACACCTGTACATACAGTTCTTGTTGGTTCTACAGGTAACGATTCCTTCTGAACACTGACACACCTGACAGGGGTCCCTGGGGGAGGGCCAGGTGTCCCCATTATAATACTCCTTCCCTCCATCCACACAACCTGTAAAAGATGTTCTATTTTCAATATATATGTAATGGTGGTTATGTTCCAAATTACAACTGAATTCAACCTCACAATGATAATCAAAGTGTTTCTTCTTCATAACTCAATGTATTACCTACATAGTGCAACATTAAATTCTTACTTAACTGATGAAAAAAAGCTGTCCCTATGTTCACATGACCTCACTTATAATAAATGTCCTCACTTACTTGGACAGACATATTCACAACATCCCTCTCCCTTCCTGATGGGGTTCCTACAAGGGTAATCTACATTGGGGCACATGATGGGGATACACCTAACAATGGAGTTCATGCAGGAGCAGTTCAGGCAGGGATCATAACTGGCAATAAAGGACTCCTTGTGGCTGTAAATCTTCATATCATATTCACAGTCTGAAAATAACAAAACAATGTGTATGGCAAGTCCAACCTCTTAACAATAACACTTCCAAGAGCATAATTGTCAAAATTTCATATGAAAACTACAAAGTGTTCAAGATAGAATACATTATCTTTCATCAATAGGTTGACACTTTAAGCTTGCATTTGTACCAGGATCAAGCTTAAGTGAGCTTGTGTTAGCACCAGTAAGCTAATCCTTTGACTCAATTACAAAACATTACTTTCAGTTTGAAAAATATAATAATTACACTCTACATTGAGGCACATGTCAATTACAATTACTTTTTACAACTAGCCCATCCCTTAAGTTTAAGTAACTTGTATTGATTCCAGTAAGCTCAAGTGAACTTTTTTTAGAGTTATCATCTGTTTTCTGGTACCAATCACCTGTACACTTTTCAATTTTTTGAACTTCTTGAAAACCACCAAGCCAATCTTAATCAAAGTTAACACAACAAAGCAACACTAGATAAGGGGGTTTAAATTGTTCAATTGAAAGGCCTGGGAACTCCCTTCTAAAGATAAGTAATCATGCAAGTTAAGAGACCCTTGGGCCACAATCTCAATATGTAACCTTGGCTGTGTTGTTTTCAAATATATTTTCAAATTAGTTTTTTTTTCTTCATTCATATGAAAAATTAAACCTATGCTGTGGCCAGTCATTCTAGAATCAAAGGATCACAACATCCACATTTTACATTGATTTGAGTTTGAAAAGAGCCATATTGTTTTTGTTTTGTGTGTCAAAATAAGCTTTTAAAGTTCTACACAAGTTAAATATATCTTATGCAAGTGTTCCATATAAGTCAGAAACATCTTGAGAAATCTTTATAAGTATAAGCCTTAATAAATTGAAAGATGTTTTGCATAAGCTAAAGGTAAGTTATAATATTGTAGGCATTTATTAGCTGGAAGATATGTGTGCATCATCAAGGGTCCTTTTTCTGTGGATGCCGAAGGCTCCAGTGAACTTTTCTGATCAAAATTTGTTTGAACTGTCTGTCGTCGTCGTTGTTGTTGTTGTCATCGTAACTTTTCACATTTTCATCTTCTTTTTAAGAACCACTGGACCAATTTCAAACAAACTTGCTACAAAGTATCCTTGGGTGAAGAGAATTCAAGTTTGTTCATATGAAGAGCCACACCCTCTTCCAAGGGGAGATAATTATGAATTAGTGAAAAATTAATGGCATCTTTAAAAAAATCTTCTCAAGAACCACTAGCTGGGCCAGGAAAGATGAAACTCATGTGGAATCATCCTCAGGTAGTGTAGATTTAAGTTTGTTCAAATCATGATCCCCAGGGGTAGGGTGGGGCCACAATGGTCGATCAAAGTTGTACATAGGAATATATAGGGAAATCTTTTAAAATCTTCTTCTCAAGTACTTCAAAGCCGAGATTAGTGATATTTATATGGAATCCTTCTCCTTAGTGTAGATTTTAGTTTGTTCAAATCATAACCCCCAGGGCTAAGGTGGTCCCACAATGGGGTATCAAAGTTTAACATAGAAAAATAAGGGAAAAAATCCCAAGAAAAGAAAAGCTATGTTTAGTCAGGCCAACATTTTTTTATTTACTGTTTAACGAGAATTTTTTTCAAAAAATTGAGCCGGGGAGTCGAAATAAAAATAAAATCTTCAAATTCAAGCAGACAGTCAGAAAATGAAAGTAAAATTAAACAAGAGGCCCATGGGCCACATCGCTCACTTGAGAATCTTTTGTCATATTGTTCTTTACCAGATTTCCCCCTTGTAATACATATTGTGGCCGTGCCCTACCCCCTGGGGTCATGATTTGAACAATTTAGAATCTACACTACCCCAGGGTGCTTCCACATCAGTTTCAGCTTTTCTGGCCCAGTGGTTCTTGAGAAGAAGATTTTCAAAGATCTTTCCTATATATTTCTATGTATAACATTGATGCCCCATTGTGGCCCCGCCCTACCCCTCGGAGTCATGATTTGAACAATTTAGAATCTACACTACCCCAGGGTGCTTCCATATCAGTTTCAGCTTTTCTGGCCCAATGGTTCTTGAGAAGAAGATTTTCAAAGATCTTTCCTATATATTTCAATGTAAAATATTCCCCATTGTGGCCCCGCCCTACCCTCGGGGGTCATGATTTGAACAATTTAGAATCTACACTACACCAGGATGCCTCCACATCAGTTTCAGCTTTTTTGGCCCAGTGGTTCTTGAGAAGAAGATTTTCAAAGATTTTTCCTATATATTTCAATGTAAAATATTCCCCATTGTGGCCTCGCCCTACCCTCGGGGGTCATGATTTGAACAATTTAATATCTACACTATCCCAGGATGCCTCCACATAAGTTTCAGCCTTATTGGCCCAGTGGTTCTTGAGAAGAAGATTTTTTAATGACCTCACCCTATTTTTGTCTTTTCTTGATTATCTCCCCTTGTGAGAGGAATTGGCCCTTCATTTTAATAATTTAAATTCCCCTTCACCCAAGGAGGCTTTGTACCAAGTTTGGTCAAAATTGGCCCAGTGGTTCTTGAGAAGAAGTCGGAAATGTGAAAAGTTTACAGACGGACGGACAGCTCGACAGACGGACGGACGACGGACAAAATGTGATCAGAAAAGCTCACTTGAGCCTTCGGCTCAGGTGTCCTAAAAATGTAACAATTTTTTTTATTTTTTAAATTAAGAATGGAATTGTTTTATTGCCTAAATTTAGTAGAAAAAGGGTGTTATTTGAAAAATTAATGCATGTTAAACAATTTTATCAAATATTTTTTGGTATTCAATAAATAATAAGATTTGAGGATTTTTTGTAGCTATCAAATGGCAATATACTAAGCCTTTTAATGGATCAGTTATTATAAATTATTTCAGTAGTGAGACTTATTAAAAGAAAATCAATGTAATTCAAATTAACATACACATCATAGGTGGAAATAAAGTGCCACGCCACAGCATGATACGCCCGTCAAAAAATTACAATTAACTTAAACAGTTTAGAGTGCAAGAAAATCATGTAAACGTTGATTCTAAAATTTCCATGATTTTTTCTATTCCTTAAAATATTTGTTTATCCATCGATATCCCCTGTGGTGTAGGCATTAATTATAACAAATTACATCATTGATAGATTTCTGTACTGGTTGTATTAGACCTTAATTGTCAAATGCTCATCATATTAAACAATATCAAATTAGTCTTAACAACTTAATTTAAACCAAATTGATTTTGAAAATAAAAGGCTGGGCCATCAAATGACATATGCTATTTAAACTGACCAGCAGTTCTTCTGTCTAATTCTCAAAGGACACAGATAAGAAGATGCTAGCTAGCCTTCCTAAATTGAACTCATTAATTAATCTTTGACTGGATGCTTGTCTTCTCATTACTATAGATGAATGAATCTGCACTATCTACCATAAAATATTTTTAAAACATTTTAAAATACTCAATGATTTTTTTTTTTTAACATTTAATGTCAGAAAGGTTTAAATATGCAATTTCTATGGAAAATGGACATGCTGATTCCACCCCTATGAAATTAGTTTTTTAAATTAATAATATTATATAATATTAGATTAGTTTATAATGCAATATCAAATTAGTGTTAATTACTTTTCATCAAAATCATTTTAAAACTTAGGCTAGCCAACAAGAGCTATTTTTAATCCAACAGGCTTACCCATCTGCCCAATTCCCAAAGGCACATAGATAACACCGATGGTCTCCAGTTTGCTCCTCACACTAAACTCATTAATTTCTCTCTAATTTGACATGCAATTTTCTGTTATCAAAACTCTTGACCAGTGCTTGATAATTACACTCATGGGAGACATGGGATTTCTCTTAACATACATAATATCTGTTATAGATTGCTGTCAAGTATATGCTGAAAAAAATAAGTATTTTCTTGATTTAACACTTTTTTAATAAGGATACGACTAAAAATTTGCATTTTTTAGGATTATGAAATTCAAAATTTAAAAGACTTAGTTTTTTAAAAAAATTCACTTAAATTAAAGGTCACAGTGACCTTGAAATAGGTCGCGACACACCTTCTACCCAAGATGTATACATTTGCCAAGTTTGATAGTTCTAGGTCTAATAGTTTACTAGTTATGAGCCGGACAGGATTTTTCCATATTTGGCCATAGCATCTTAATTAAAGGTCAGAGCGACCTACTTTTTGTGCGCGACACACCGTCTACCCAAGAAGTATCAGTTGACAAAGTTTGATAATCCTAGGCCTATTAGTATTGAAGTTATGAGCCGGACAGGAATGGACAGACGGACAGACGGACGGACGGACGGACACGAAGCCTATAACATAATACGTCCCGTCTTAAGACGGGCGTATAAAAATGTATCTCATCTATTGCAAACATTCAAATTGCCTCAATGCTATATAATTTTAACCTACATGATTGTAGAAAATGCACATATTTACCATAAGTATGTACATGTAAAATAGACTATGACAATACTCTGTTCACTGCAGAATTCGAAAATTAAAACTGGTTCTAATCCACACCTTTTGAATAAAAAAAAATCCAGGTTTTATTTGTATAGACGTACGTATCATTTGCAGCTTTGTTTTTCCTAGTGGTAAAAAAGTTGTTTTACAAAGAAAGAATTCTTATTACCACGCTGATGTACATTATTTGTTACATAACAAGCAAAATTCCATTTTGAATCATAATATTTGTGATCAATATGATATTAACGAGTGGAAGTTGTGACCCGAATTTCCTCATGCACGCCACTTTCTACAGTGTTCTGTTCTGTCATTACATGTAAAAGAAAACATTATTATCTTAAAAATAATTTTCAGAACAATTTTCAAGCCGTATTTCAATGCTCTGAAACAATTGTCAAAGATAATACGTACTTAAAACCTCTCAAAACAAGGGGTTGACAGAACCTCTATTTCCACGTGACCCTCCGCATAACATTTGATCAAGATTACTGTTTCGTCTATTTTATTCAATCTTTCATTAAAATTTCATCTGAAACTAATACTTTTTTCTAATAAATGACGTGTCACTTTTTGAAATGTCTGGGTCTATTAAACATATATATTAAAGTAAACCCTACGATTCTGACATTTTGCCGCTAACTGTTATGCTGTGCAGTGACTATCCACGCTTCATTCATGCTCATTAGTTTTGTCAACTGTGATTGGATGGATATATTTACCTTAGCCAATGAAAATTCACGTTTTGAAAGGCTTGTAAAAATTTTGTTGACATTTCTTTTATTAAGGTCTTCCGCTCAGGCGGAAGACCTTCTACTGATTCTGATGGTTAAGATTATTCCTATTATTCTTTTTTTTTTTCCTAGACGCCAACTTTGAGACCTCGTAACTCGCTCATTTCTTAACGGATTTCGTTCAAATTTTCAGAGTTTTTGGACGTTACAAAACTCAATTTAAATGTTTTCATACATTTCAAAAATTCCCTTCCGCTTTTGAGTTATTTCCCTTTAAATGAAAATTTGGTGCTGTTTGTTTCCAGACAAAGGCTCAGAAACGACAAAAGCTGGAGCAGAATGTCTACTGCATTTAAATACTAGAAGAATTGAAGTTGTGCACATCGGTTTTTCTTTTTCGATTTCTGCGCTCAAAACGGTGCTAGATAGGGGTCAAAAATAAGAATGCCTAAAAGCGCAAAAATTGACATCTATTTCCTTATGTATCTTTTAAACTAAAAATAATTTGTTAAGACATGTTGAACAAATATTGTGCATAATTTTAAGCTCTATCATTTGACATCATTAAAAAGGGTCTGGCCCCTCAAATTAGGGGCCAAGGGCGCTCGAAAGTTTTTGCTTTATAACTTAAAAACGGTAAATACAGTGAAACCTGTCTTATCCGACATGCCATGGGAAATTAAATTTATGTCGGATTAAACAGTGTGTCGGATTACTCAGTGTTGACTATTTCTGTTACATTGTCAAGTATGGCATTAGATCGAACATTATCAGTAAAAGGTACATCTTTGATTATGACCTCCATATTTATTTCATATAAAAGATTTACACTTGAATATGTGATTTTATTTCAATAAATAATTAAATGACGTGGTACATTTCTATTTTACAGTTTCAGACAATAAACAATACAATGTATAGTTAAAGTTCCTGAGGTTTGGTGAAAAAAGTGTCAATTGTTGTCTGTTTTTTGTTAAGTCGCTGTTTAATTAAAGTCTCTTCCGTCAGAGTTGTAAGATACTGGATGCTTTCGAAATATCGGGCGTCCTTAGCAATTGCAAATTTGCCCATTTCTCTGAGCATGTCAAGAACATTGTTATACGTCAGATCACTCTGAATAATTTCATCACCGGAATCTTCAGAATCACTGTTTGCATTTTTCGTATTGTCGTTTTTATATTCAGACAATATCGTTGTTTCCCAGTCTCCATCATACGTCTCTTCTGTTTCCAAGTCATTTTCCGTGTCTGTTATTATGTCCAAGTTGTTTCCGTCCGCCATTTCATATTTCGTTTTTAAGATGCTTAAAGGTAGATCATCGTCGTCGTCATCGTCAGAAATCTCAGATGATAAAGATTCGGTAGTTTCAACCGGGAAACCTGCGTCGCGGAAACAACTTTCAATTGTGGTTTGTTTTGTCTCATCCCATGCCTTGTTGATCCAGTGAATTGCATCAAGAACACTGACATTTCTTGTCAATTCTGCAGCAGTTTTACATGTGTCCATTTTTGATAAGAGATGCCCCATCATACGTTTCCTATAACGAGCCTTAAACGCACGTATGATCCCCAGATCAAGAGGTTGTAACTTGGATGTCGTATTCGGTGGAAAATATTTCAGAGTTATATTGCTTAATTTTAAATCATGTGGGTGAGATGTGGCATTATCCAGAAAAAGAAGAATTTTTCTGTTTTGTCTTTTCATTTCTTTATTTACACCGAATATCCAGTCCTTAAATGTTTCCCCGGTCATCCATGATTTTTTGTTTGAGCGCCAAATAACGGGAAGTTTTGACGGGTCAAGACTGCCAAAACAACGGGGCTTGCGGGCTTTACCAATAACTAACGGTTTTAGTTTTTCTCCAGTACAACTACAACACATCATGACTGTTACTCTTTCTTTAGCTAATTTCCCCCCCTTGCATTCTTTCCCTTTTTCGGCAAATGTTTTATCAGGCATCGCTCTGAAAAATAAACCGGTTTCATCACAGTTGAAAATATTTTGAGCTGAATAACCACGCACGAGATCCGGAATTCTAGACTGATATTCGTTAACACACTCAATATTGACACTTGCACTTTCACCACAGATTTTAAAAAAACCTATAGAGTATTTATTTTTCCAACTCTCGAGCCAACCGTTAGATGCTTTGAATTCATCCAGCCCAAGCTCGGTGGCGAATTCAATAGCCTTTGCCTGGATTAACGGGCCACTTAGCGGTATATTTTTTGCCCTAGCTTGTCCAAACCATTTGAACACCAATTCATTTAATTCAAAAAACTTTGACCCAGATGTAAATCGTTTTCTCTTGGATGAAATGTTTCCTTCATATTGTTCCATTAAAAAAGTCTTACGTTTCAAAATGTCCGATACTGTGGTACGTCCAACTCCGAATTCTTTCGCAAGCTGTTCTTGTGTTGGTTTTGGAAACGACTCTGATTTTTTTATTAATTCAATTTTTTTTTCCAATCCCAAATCAATTCTTTTCCTTTTAGGAGAAGGCGACATTTCACATACCAGTTTTCTTTTCTGAGGCGTTGACGCCATTTTCGTGTAAGAATAATACCAACAAAGAAATGGATTTGTCTTTTTTTAATTTGAGTTTTAATCAATTATTGTGTACATAAACAAAACACCTGCAAACTTCAACATGAATCACTGACTACATTCTCAGCTGACCAATTGACCAAACGGGACTTTAAAATCACAGCTGGGACCCGTAATTGGCCAGCGGCTAATTATGATATACCTACCTGGGGTTTAACCAGCCGTGTAATTATGTCGGATAACACAGGTGAAACTGCAATGCAATTAATAGGCTGTGTTTACAAAGAGGTGTCGGAATTCGGAATGTACAGTGGTCGGATTGTAAAGTATTTTTCTATATAAGTTATATAAAGATTTTTTGGGGAATAAAGATTTGCGTCGGAAGTGCCAGTGTGCCGGATTGCACAGTTGTCGGATTGGACAGTGGGCACTGTATTTTGATATGGTTATCGACTTGAAATGGGTTCTTTAGCATCTTATTGATCTCATGAAAACTTTATTTTGTTCAAGTCATGTTTTATTAGATGAGCAGAAAACTTTATAGTCCATGTACAGGTAAGTGATTTTATACGGCAAGTGAAGAAGAATTCTATATGCGTACGCGTATAACACGTATAACTGAAATTAACTGGATAAGAATAATATACTTAGCTAAATTGAATGTTAAACTTTGTTGAAATAAGATTTTTAACGTATTCTCTAGCTGGATGTCATACAGATTATTCAGAGACAACTTTCTTCCTGTGTTTAGTGTAAAGAACAAGACGGGAGAGAGGAAAAATATTTTTAAGTATTAATATTCAATGTAGCATTATTTATTTAAAAAAAAAATTCAAGCTTAAGATAATTCACTGTCATTCAATTCATGCATCGTGAATTTTCCTTGGACCCTGAAAGTTTCGTGTGTACAGTGTGCGTGTTTTGTGTGTACAGTTATCACATGGTTATGAAACCCGTTTATCGATCGCGCATTGACCTGTATACACATTACCGCTCTTTGATTTTTACTAGAGTCCTAGATTTAAGATCAAGAAAACATGTCATTTGCGCTAATCGTAAGAATATTTCTATACACAAATTTTAAGGTTTTCTTGAACATGATTTAAAAGTGTTGAATGTCGGATTCTATTCTTTGACGAATGAATAAAAGGTGCTGCGTTTACGCGCGCTTTTCTCATCTGCTGAGGTATCTATGGACGAGTTCATCGGTTACACTGAAGGGTGACACAGGATGACCTATCGATAACTCTGCCAATTTTGATAGTGATTTTAATTGCACATGTACCATAAACATGATAAATTAATGTTCAATTCTACCCTTGTTAAGTCCATTATAGTCTCGTTATTTAAAAAAAAAATTGGGGATATCAATACTGCAACTTGTTTTTGATTTGTGCGGATGATTCTATTATTGGAAAGGTACACACGTAGTACGACGATTTTTTAGGCCCCGTCTCCCCCTCCACTTTGAAGTAATTACAATCGTTACATGTATACGGGCCTATATCAAGTTATTCTAATTGCTTTATATCAGAAAAATTTGCGATGTTGTTTAAATTAGCAAATACATATAAACATTGCACAGTAAATTGTAAGTGGAAGTGACGTTTCCAATTCTCATGAAAATCGTAAATGAAGCAACTTTGAGTTTTGCATGAATTGATACATAACTTATTATTGCATTGTACCGAATGTATTCCTTTTATTTCCTCGAATAAAAAGAATATCACTATGACACGATTTTACGGGTACATGATGGTAACTAAATACATGCTGTTTTACACGGAGGAGCCCCCAAAATATATACATTCCGAGCTTTCAGAATACGAGAGAAAAAAATGAATAATTAGAATTTTTTTTTAACAAATTCAAAATTGTTTCTGAGAAAGCCATGTAGTTGCATACAAATATTTCAAGCCATTCTTTCGTGTTTATTGGACTAAAAGAGATAATTAAATTTCCTCTCATCGCGATACGTAACCCCCCTTCCCTCAAATGATACGTTTCCCTTCAGAGTCGAGAATGTCAGTTGGTTAGTTTGTTCAGGTACGTACAGGTCAGGACTGGTGTTGAAATCCATGATTAATCCATAACCTATTATAATGTTAACCAACAATCATACGCGACTTTTTTTTTATTCACAGGTCGTGAAATAAATGAAAAAAAGATTAGTATGCGTCACTAAACTTTCCTATATATAAGTGTTTTAATTTCTAAAATTTGTGCCGATTAAAGTGTTCATTCGAGCATCGAAGTTTGTAAATGTATTAGTTTCTTTGGGTACGGGGGGGGGGTTACCAGTTTTTACTGCGTTTGATTTCCGGAATTTAATTTGCAATGCTTTTCCGACACTTAATAATTTCATTTCTAACATTCATTATTTTCATTCTGGATTTTTACACTATATTTCAAGCTATTTAAAGTCAACAAAGAAGACGGAATCATTATTTTAATAGAATATATTTGGTTAAATTAACACAAGTGAACTTGTGATGAAAATTTATTAAACGAAAGTCAAGCAATAAAAAGTTTGTTTTTTGAAAAATAAATCAAATCAAGTCACAGAAAACAAAGACAGGCTGTAAAGCGCACACACCGACACACACACAAACGTTTTGGTAACTCGGAATAGTCCAGAGTAAAACTATATTTTCTTGATGACAGAATGTCCAGTACATCTAATGTTCACGTCCGAGATAGTCCACGGCGGATCTAAAAACTCTCTCACACAACATACGGGATTCACTCAAATTTCAATTAACACATTTACGCAATTTATATCATACATACAAGTCAGACGCTCTTTGATGTAGAGGATTGACACTAATTCCTTAGATAAATACTTAGTGACAAATTCCTTTTTACTATTTAAACTCAAATTGATAGATTTATAACTTAAGCATATGTCAAAAATAAGCATTGAAAATAATTCTTTTCATAAAATTAAATTTTGTTTAAACAATATAAATCACTAGCAGCGCAAAGACAGACTTTTAAAAAAAAATCAGAGGTGGAATCAGGCGAATTAAATCCTTTTATGGCACTACCAACCCCGTAACGAGACATCTCATCGAAATGACCGGTCTCCACGTCTTGAACCTCCAAGAACATGTATTGCATGTTCTTGAATAATATGTATTAATAAGTCTTTAAGGAAATCTCATGTAGGAAACCTGATTTATATTCTAATATATTCTAATTTTTTTTTTAATTATTCGTACTTCTCAATCTATCATGTTCAAACTACATGTATTTATTTTTTAGGGAACATTAAACCTTATTCGTCAGCCAGTCTGTCCATCTGTCACGAAATCTTTAAACTTGATAATAGCTACATGTATTGAATGAGTTGAAATAAGACTTTGATATTTCACATGTGCATTATTCGTGACATCTGATTTTCAAATATACTGTGATTTTTGACCCTGTGACCTTGATCTTGACCTACTTAAAAAAAAATAACATTACTTTAAATTGACCATAACTTTATAAAAATGTATTAACTGTGACAACACCTTTTAAAATTCACTGATATTTTACCTTTTGACCTTGAAGTTTGACCTGCTTTTCAAAAACATTAACAATACTCATACCTTTTGACTGAGAAGAGATAGGGCTTTTATTTTATCCCTACGAATTACCTATGACAACTCTTTTCTAAATACACTGACTTTTGACAACTTGACCTTGAGGCTTGATCATAACTTTTTTAATGAGGAGAGATAGGGCTTTCATATTACACAAACATCACAATGTCATGTACGTAACCTGTGATAAAATCATATCAAATACTAGTATATCATGAACTTTGACCTTGAAGTTTATCCGGCTTTTCCAAAATTTAAACATTGCTTAAAATTGACCACAACTTTTTACACATGTATAGTAGCTGTGACAAGGCCTATCTAAAAACAGGTATGGCTTATATCATGGAGAGTGTGTTATGGCCTTGAATCAAGGTCATTTAGGATAAGATATTTTGACTGGATGCATTGTTTGAAAAAAACCTGTGTGAATTTGTCAATACAGTAGCACACAAATGGGGTATACTCATCACCATCTTGTGTCATGGTGTGACCCAAGGTCATTTTGACAAGGTCAAGGTCGCAAACATTCCTTTACTATCACTTTCTTAATAGTAAAACATTATAAGATGATATCTACCCTTAAAAGATTGCTTTATCATTAGAACGTGGCATGACCTTGACTCAAGGTCATTTCTCTCTGTCCGTAGCTCCGACGGAAGACCTACTCGTTGCTTTGCAACGAGCTCGGCTCTAGTTTTTTCATTCACTATAAATAAGCTATCGGCGGAAGAAACAAAAATAAAACTTGAAGTAGAGACTTTTATTTTCATTTCATTTTAGCCCAAATTAAGGTCGGCGCTCCCGTAAAACAGTAAATAAAAACAATTTTTCATTCATTTGTATGCATTGTGACAGGACCTTTAAATCTATTAATTTACCCAAGATACTGGTTATAAATAGACCAGGAAGACTGAAACCCCACGGTTGCAAACAAATGACAGCCATGTTGGAAAAATACCTGTAATGTGTAAGTTTCCATCTTTCTTTTTGTAGTTTAAATTTATTTTCTTTGCTCAGTCTCTGAAATTGTTTTTTTTTAAATGTTTCATTTTCTTTTGTCTTTTTTCCCCTTTGTTTTTATTTACTTTCTATAAAAGATAATGTTTAAGGGCCTTCTAGTACACTAGAGCAATATATTTTTGGACACTATTATATATTTTTCAAATTGGGTAAATACTGAGCTTATCTATTTCAAGTTTAACCAAGGTTTCTGGATTGTGTTCAAGATTGTAGCTGCTAGGTTGTAGATATCTATCTCTATTGAACAGACAACTAGTCTAGCTGCTAAATGTTAAATTTTGAATCAAGATATATCAATCAGTAAAGACTTGTTGTGGACACAAAAAAATTATTTCAAACAAAAACATATATGTATATTTACTATAATGTAGAAAACACCCTCCCATTTTTTGGTTAACATTTTGTGTGCAAACTTGTAACTAAGGAGGCCATCTTGGATTTGATACTAAGCACTAAATATTTATGCTAGCTCTCCCAACAAAGCAGTTAGGCTAGCTTTGCATTTTAGAATGTATCTAATTCTTTATGTAGTGGCTTGTTGCAGCTATGCTATTGAACACATATTTAACCCCAGCAAAGATAGCATATTAAAATTAACAGTAAATTTCTTAAAATTTCCCCACCATATCATAAAATATTGAAAGATAAAAGAAATGAAGGGTAGAAAATTTCTCCAGCTCACATCTGAAGTGCACAGTCATGCATACTGGTTATTTTCAAAACATATAATAAAACTCAATCTTGTATCAGTTACAAAGACAGATGTATAGATATCTACCAATCAAGATAAAGGGTCAAGCTATTAAGAAGCTGTATGTCACACACTACCATATTTCACTTGAATTTTAAAGAATTTCCATTGCTATCACCTATATTTCCCTTTCATTTTAAGAGTACATTGATCTTTTCTAGGTAGAGGCTTTCTGAGCTTTCCCAATGGACCCTCGGTACAGTGCCCAAGATGTCCTGCGTTGTGCCCTGTGTGAGACTCCTGTTCCTCCAATGTACTGTGACTTATGTCATGTCAAACTCTGTAAGGCCTGTGTAGGGGAGCATCTTTCTGATTTATCTAAAGAACATAAAGTGGTATCATACAAACAAAAGGGAACGTCACCAAAATGTCCAACTCATGGTGGAAAACTGTGTGAACTTTACTGCAAGGAATGTGACCTTCCTGTTTGTTCGTTCTGTCTGACATCTAATTTCCACAAAGGACATACTTTATTGAATTTACTGGAGATAATGAAAACCAAACAAAAGGCCATACAAAAAGATGTTGATGAATTATCTAATTCAGTTTGCCCTAAATATGAAGAAATTTTTGCAGAGATACAGAGAGAAAAATCAAACCTAGAAAAACAATACAAGAAACTGACAACAGCTGTCACCAAACATGGAGAAGACTGGCACAAAGAATTAAACATTATTGTCAACAAACAGAAAAATGAAATTGATGAGATGAAAACTAAACACCTGGCTATACTTAATAAACAGGAAAATGAAATCAAACGACTCATTTCTGAAGTAAAGCAGTGCATACTTGATCTGAAAAAAACAATGGATTCCAATGACGTCTCCCAAACCTCCGCATACAAATCAAGGAATGCTGAATTCAAAATATCACCTCCCAAAGTCACCGTTTCTTTACCGAGTTTCTCTCCACATCAAATCAAAGGAGAACAGCTCCATCAAATGTTTGGTTCTCTGTCAGCATTATCCATTACAACAGAAGAACATGGCTACACAATGGAGACACCAGAAGCTGTATCCTGTCCTCCAGTCAAACCACTGCTTGATAAACCAGAGCTCATCACCACCATAGACACTGGGTATAAATATCTAAACAGTGTTAACTGTCTCAGTGATGAAAAAATCTGGACACGAGGGTCTGACAAAATCATGAAACTTTATAACATCCAGGGCAAACTACTGAAGTCAATCCAAACCAAGTCAGGGAACATACCACATGACATAGCAGTGACAAGCAGTGGAGATCTAGTTTATACTGATGAAAATACAAGAACTGTAAACATAGTGAAGAATGACCAGATACAGGAAGTGATCAGACTACAGGGGTGGAAACCTTACTATGTCTGTAGTACCTCCTCTGGTGACCTCCTGGTTACCATGTACAGTGATTATAAACAATCAAAAGTTGTCCGTTACTCTGGTTCCAAAGAGAAACAAACCATTCAGTTTGATAGTAAAGGTAAACCTCTGTATTCATTTGAAGATATTAAATACATCAATGAGAACAGGAACCTGGATATCTGTCTGGCTGACAATAGAGCCCGTGCAGTAGTGGTGGTTAGTCATGCAGGAAAACTGAGATTTAGATACACTGGTCATCCCTCTCCTACCAAGGGACCATTTAGTCCAGTTGGAATCACAACAGACAGCCAGAGTCAGATCCTGACAGCAGACTGGGACAACAAGTGTATCCACATCCTAGATCAGGACGGACAGTTCCTCCGTTATATTGATAACTGTGATTTACAGTTTCCATGGGGTTTATGTGTAGACACCAGAGACAACCTCTTTGTAGCTCAGTTTAGCAGTGGTATAGTGAAGAAAATCAAATACATGTATTAATTTTATTACCTGAACTCTTTGTGATGGATATTATCATGGAAGTGTTAAAGACAGGGGATATTAACTTGTTACCTTTCAATTCCTTACACAAAATAATGCCTTATCAACAATTAAAGATAGGAAAAGTATGCCTATATAAATATTTTGAATGGTCTCATTATACACTTTGAATCATCCAATCTTAATTTAAAAGTTTTTTTTTAAAGTTTGGGTTAAAAATAGCCATTTGCTTCATTACAAAATCAATCCAATTATTTCTTTTTAAAATGTGTAAAAATTGTTTCCATTTTCGACAAGAAGTTTCTTTGTCAGTTTCAGCATGATAAAAAATAAATAACTAGAATTTAAAATTGACTGTAAATAAAATGTTTAAACATCTCAATATACATGCATGTAGTTATAAGTGAAGATTGAATTACCACTGGTACAAGTAGGGCAGCACTCTCCAGGTCGTGTGATGGGATTCTGACAGAAGACGTCCGGACAAGCGGTCTTACTGCACTGCACGTCACCATGACGACAGGCACACCGGGTACAGGCATCCAAGTCAAACCGGCTTCCATCCTCATATCTCTGGCCATTGTAGTAACAGGCTGTAACGAGAGTTTATAAACAATGAAAGCTTATGTTTTTCAATATCTAGCAAAAAGCTATCATCTTCAACTCCTACATTATAATCCAATGTTGTAGCATTTTTTGTAAAGGCTGTAACTGTATGAACATGTATTTCATTAGATTTGTATCAAAATATACAATGTATCTTTAATTCGTTAGATTTGAATTAAAATTTACATTTACTATGTATCTTTGCTTGCTTCCAATGTGGAAGAGATCAATTGACTACAAGGGAAACTTACAGACACAGGTGGGGCAGCATTCCCCTGGTGGGGTATAAGGGTATCTACAATCTGGGATACCACACTGGATCTCTGAACACTTCACTTCACGATTCTACAAAATAAGTATCCATGGAAAGTCAATTTTAATTCCACTGAATTCTTAAGTACAAGTGATTTTTAATTTTTTTTTTTTTTTTTTTAAATAAATAAATGTCTTATATACAATCTTTTTCATTTTCCTTGTATTTATCAATTTTTGCTCTGTTGGAAACATAACAAGTCACTAACACAGTTAACTTACAATACAACTACACTTTTGACATGGTCCCTGCATCCACATTGAGGCGTTGGCATAATTCCCACAATCCATACAGGTGGGACAACAGTCGCCAGGTAACGTCATACTGCTCTTACACTTCCCCAGGGCGGGACAGGGGCGCTGTCGACAGCTGACATCACCACGATTACATACACATTCACTGCAGGGGGAGGAATCAGGTGAAAACATGACCCCAGGTTCATATATCCTGCCCTCAAACTGACATCCACCTGTAAATATTGAGTATATTTAAAGTATCAGTATTACAAAAATTACCACCATTTTCTTTTTGCCCAATCAAACATTTAGAAACAGGCAAAATTTATCACACTTTAAAACAATTGAGCAATAAAATCCTGGACATGTAAATAATGTTCAGAAGTATTCTGTTCTGTTCAAAAATGATTTACCTTCACAGGAAGCACAGCACTGGCCTGGGATTTGAACTGGGTTTCTACAGGTAACAGCTGGACACAGAGTTGTGGAACACTGCACCATACCATCCTATATATAATGATCAATAAAATATACAGCACCAAAACAACTGTCTAGTTCACAAAGAATTCAGCTTATTTTTTCAAATTTACTTACAGTGGCTGGAGCGTTATTGTTGACAATCCTATCGTGTAGAATCGTTCGTGTATCGTGAGTCATCGTTCGTGTAACGTGGAAGATCGTTCGTGCATCAGACTCAATCGTGTGCGTTTTTAATCGTGCGAGATCGTGCGTTTAGAATCGTGTAAATTTCGTTTTGTAAGTTTTTATCGGAATGTTATTTGTAAAATAAGCATTTCCCTTGTTTGTTTTTCTTAATTTATTAATTAAAATCCAAATAAAATGAGAAGCGCAATTTACATAATAGACTAGAATGCAGAACGAACTAATTATCGCCCGTAAACAAGCAATATAATAAGTCGTACAATATTAAGTTCTCGTCCAATAGCGCGATCAATATTGTGATAAACCGTACTTAGATCTTTAACGCCTTTTTGACAAATCTGATTTTAATAATTAATTAATTAATAATTATTATTTACTTCTTAATGTGGTCAAGATAATCTTGAAATCAATTCATTGAAAATAAATATATATTATTTTTTACAAAGAAAGAAACATTACTCAATGCTTACATAACTAGTTAGTCGACAAATATACATGGACATGGCATGATTTTCGGGAGTTTCAGTTATCTGTGTTTATGTCTTGAGCCTATTTGTAATTAATTAATTTTAAATTTCTGCAAATAAAAAAGTTGAATAATTGGCAAGTTTATCATACACTGAATCATTGGAAACATAAGGTTAAAATTTGTAATTATGATTTAAGTCATTCCATGCTGCCATTTTTGTTCAATCGAATCCCCCTTTCCGCATATCATGATATTCAATTCAATTAAATTATACGACCCACATACATGTTCATCGTCTAACAGAACGAACAAAATCCGTTTTTTTTGATCGGAGAATTACCTTAGAAATAATTATTTTAAATCTAAAATATTAAGTCTTGCATATATTTAGTTACAGAAATATCATTTTCCGTTTTTTTCTTCAAAGTCTATGAAATAATATTGATGATTCTTTGAAATCTTAAGTAAGTATTAAGCCGTATTTCATTTTGAAAATATTGATTCCTAAATATTTTGAACTATTTTGAGTGAAGAATCGTGCATTTGCGTTAACAATTGTGTAAGATCGTGTAACGTGTAGAATCGTGAACGTGAAAGATCGTTCGTGTAACAGGTTTAATCGTGCGTTAATCGTGCGGAATCGTTCGTGTAACGTGATCGTTCGTGTAAGTTGTCAACAATAACGTTCCAGCCACTGTATATTGCTAATAAACTAAATTTATAAGCAATTCTAAATATGACATTTAAATTTCCATATAATATATAAATAAGGAACAAGAAACATCACACTTTGTAATGCAGTTAAACTTCATTATCTTAGACTTAACAAAGCCAAAAAACTTTGTATCAAAGGATTTGGGACACTGAATTTAAAATGCAAACAATACTTCTGCCTCACATTGGATATCCATGTTTTACTGTATCTAGTATAGCTAACCTGACAGCTGCAGACATCACACTCAGACTTTCTCCAGGTGGCGCCCTCTGGTTCCTCTCTGGCGTCCTCCGTCACACAACCTGAAATAAAGTTGTAACAGGTGAGGAGAAAATGCAGTGGACCAGACCAGGATTCGAACCCGGGCCCCCTGAAACTCAAATCAGGTGCTCTACCAACTTAGCTATCTGATCACTGGGGATTGAACCCGGCTGACTGCCACAAAGTCAACAGTTAACATTACACACCTTTGAATGAATTAGAAGCTGGGTAAAATATTACCTTAATTTACCTGTATGAAATCTCACCTGAGCAAACAACAGGTGCCCCTGTGACCCCATTATACCATTCAATGGAGCAGTCTCCACAAGTGTTGATTCTACATACAGCATCTGGGATACCTTCAGCATGTAATAGCATAGGTACTCTTACTTAGAGATACAAATACTTGTATTTGAAGCTACTGGAACCATAATTAAGCTTAATTAAGATGGATGGTTTACCTGGACACCTCCTCTGTCTACACAGGTCTGGTCTACAGGTGACTGGAAACTGTCCAAATGGACAGCCACTGAAGTAGTTCGTCACAAAACACAACCTGTCAATTAGATGGAAATCATACTTAGTGTTAGATGCATACAATAATCAAGAAGATCTGACGTAGACACTTTATATTGCATTACTGACAAGATCTATGTCTAAGTAACAAAACTCTAATATACAGAACATATAGATCTGTATATGTGATGTTTTACCTTTGATCTGGAGGAACAGGAAGCCATACACTATGTTCTGTAACACTGGATGACCTTGGAATAAAGGTCGGGTCATATCTGTGGTCTTCTCTCAGCTGCTTCTCCAATCTTTTAATTATTATCACCTGACCACCACGATTTAACCAGTTCACTGTATACATCCAGGATGGCATGAAGGTCACATAAGGACAGAGGCGATAGATATCTAGTATTGGAGTTTTATCTAGCTTTTCTAGCTCTAGTTCCACCCAGCGCTTAATCACCATGTATACAGGTCCAAGGTAGAAGTTGTTACAGAAATATCTATCAAGGCCCCGAGAGTCAAACCCAAAAACGTCATAACCCTCCCTGTCATAACCATATTTGTTAAAACCAAAAATGTTGTAACCAAACTTGTTAATGGCTGTTTTATCCGCATCTGGGTTCCAGGTTCCGTTCCTGTTAAATCCGTATGGGGTGACTCCATTGATGTCAAATCCGTACCTGTCATAGCCCCATCGGTCGTAACCCTTACTGTCAAACCCGTCAAGGTTGTACATGTCAATGTAGAATCCATAACGATCAAATCCAGTGACATCAAATCCCTGCCTATTGAACCCACCCCTGTCATATCCTTGTATGCTAAAGATACCTCTTGAATCCTTGGTCCCATTCCTATCAAATCCATCAATATTAAACCCATCCTTATCATAACCCTCTCTGTCCAAGCCGTGTCTATCATAACCCTCAGCATCATAACCATACCTTGGCAAGGTTATATTACAAAGTGTGGTGAAAGTCAAGGGGACATAATTCACACACATCTGAATGGATGAATACATCACATCATCTGGGGCGAGTTTAAACGGTTCCATGGGTTTGTATCTCAGTTTGACTGGATAGCTACCGGTCCAATCAGAATGCTTCTTCTGCCACAGAGTCCACAATTTATCAATGTAAGCTACAGTTGAGAGGAAAACTGGGTCATAGGGACTCAAATCAGAGTACATATGCCCTCCGACATAACTCTGCACAGCTGCAAGCATGATCTCCATCTGTAATCTAAAGTTTGTGTAAGATGGATCGTTCAAGGCAAGCTGAACATTGATGGCATCAGGGAAAGTCACACTGTTGTTAAACTGTCGCCTCAGACATGGTATCCAGTAGGGAGGGTAGTAATCCTTAAAATTATGATAGGGGACACACCCACTCTGCCCCTCCCCATTCCCTCCAAACACCACAGTGGACCAGATAACAGACTTGTGGGGTTCTCCGGCATCAATCGTCCAATCATAGTATGGAATGGCAATGTCACAGTTGATGTTCTGGAGATGCTGTTCTATGTATTTGAGGAAGGCTCTGTGCCAGGGCAGGAATTGGTCAGATCCCACGGCCTGGGGTTTGTGTTTCCGGTACATCTCAGCAAACTGATACCACAACGAAGGCTCGTGACCAGTACTGGTGGCCAGTCTCTTGATTCCTTTGAAAAATATATAAAAACCATTCAAATACACTAATCTTGTATATATTTTTAAAAAATTAGAATCTCAGATGAGAAATAAATTATTTTTGTCCATTAATTTTTCAATACAGTCTACTGTAAACCAACTTTCATTCATGTCTCTTTTATCTGCAATTCGTCAGTTTGCAATCAGTCTGTGACTTTAAATTTTCATGATAGAGGAAACATTCTATACCAAAACAAAGCACAAATAAATGATTTGCGTCAATAATATTTGTGAGTTAAAGTAGGTCGTGAAACTCGCAAATATCGCCAATAATAGTTGGTTTACAGTGATTCAAGTACTGTACATGTACCAAGTTGATAGAGTTCCAGTTCCTCTTTTGTCAGGTCTCGGATTTCCTTCCTCCTGAAGTTACGTCTCATACACTGACACTCTATCGTCCCGCGGATTGTGCAGGAGCACATCTGACAGCCCAGCCGGAACTCGTCACCAAAACTGTACGTGTTGTTCCTGTACGTACAGCCGCACTTCTCCCCACAGCTGACCTCCGAGCATCGCTTCCCGGGCTGGAACTGGACCACCTCAATGTCCGAGTTCTGTTCCAGATTCTGACACTGGATCAGAGACATTGGTCGACATTTATAGTCATACCCCGTGGACATCCCATAGTAATCTAATCCATGTCTGTTGTAACCATGGCAATTCATACCTGCCCTGAAAAAGGATACTAAGGATTTGAGACTGGTTCAATTTTCCTTTACAAACATTAACAGCTGATTTCTTCTTTCTTCAAAACAATGTAAGTCATTGCAATGGAAAATGGGGCCAAAATAAAATTATAGTTTGTTTGGAATTGCCTCCCACCTCATTGAAATGCCTCCTCCTGAAAAAAATTTTATTGAACAAAAGTAGGAAGATTTTTTTTTTTATTTAATCAATTTTTTTCCCCATTACATGTATAACATACACCATACAAATCACTGAAGTATAGTGTCTGATATATGTAAAACTAGTGCTTTTTGTGATGGTAGAAGTTTTTTTAAAAGTCAGAAAATGTATAAACGCTCCCCAACGCCCTTTTGGTGCCATATTCCCTGTAAGCCTTATTAAATAAGACAACATCTTTGCATTTTTGACTTTACCAACGTTTTCCCAAAAGGATACCCATTATATTCAAATTTTAACATTGCAAGCGTGTCCATGTGAATGCACGTGCATAATGATCACATAACCTTGTCTACACTTTCTATATATTAAAATATACTTTATATGAAAGCATTTTGTCCAAAAGTATAAAAAATCACTCATTCAAGTGTATTTTCAATTTCACTCGTTCCAAATGCACGCACGTGCGTGCACGTGCATGATGACCACACCTTCTTGTAGGAGGCCCTTATATCTATATATGTTCTAAATCCCATCCTGTTTGGTTGAAAACCAAGGGAATTATAGCCATTTCAAGTTTCAGCCAATCAGATTGCTGTACACGTGCATCCACGTGATTTCAATTTTTTTTTCTAAATCATATTGTAGAATATCCTAATGCATAACTATGTTTTAAATTTCAAAGCATTTGTCAAAAATCAAAGGACATATGGCTATTTTAAGTTTAGCCAATCAGATTGCAGCACACGTCCATGCGCATAATTTCTTGAACTTTTTTGTATATCATATTGCAGGATATCCTAATGCATGACTATGTTTCAGATTTCAAAGCATTTCGTCAAAAAATAAAGGAGATATAGCCATTTAAAGTTTCAGCCAATCAGATTGCAGCGCACGTGCATGCACGTGATTTCATGAAATTTTTTCTATATTATATTGTAGAATATCCTAATTCATGACAATGTTAAAAAATTCGAAGCATTTCGTCGGAAAACAAAAGAGATATTGAGATTTTTGTTTCAGCCAATCAGAGGAAGGCGCACGTGCATGTGCGTGAGTTCATGCTAATTTGACAGTGTCATATTATAAACACTTTCAATATATCCTTATGTAATGAGTTTCAAAGCATTTCATCAAAAAATGTAAAAGTTATAGCTATACTAAGTATATCAGTCAATTCACTCATTTCACGCGCACGCACGTGCAAGTATGCGCGCAAAATGACCTTCGTTCCGCACACCTACACTACACACCTATTAACCCTAAAAAGGTTTTAGCTCAGTTGGGTGAACAGTTTCTGAGAACATGCACAAATCACACAGGAGAACAAATAAGAAAAAAAATAATAATAATAAGAAACAGAGTAAAAACAATATGTTCCCAAACTCCGTTTGGGGAACATAATTAGGGGTTTTTTTGTTGATGGTATATAGTTTTTTTAAAAGTCAGAAAATGTATATACTGATTACTGAGATTTTAATCAAAAAATTAAAATTTATCTTCAATTCAAAAAAAAAAATAATTTCCTTCCCTCCCTCCTGTGTCTGAAACCCTTCAGGCGGCAATTCCAAACAAACAATTTTAAAAGATGACCTGGAATAAGGAAATTGGACTTGAAAATTATTAATCTTGTTCATCAAACCAACAAAATCAACTGCATAACATGGATGAGCCATTCAATCAGTTTCAATTCATATATTTAAACGAGAGTTGAAATTTACAATTAAATTTTAATCAAAGGCTTCATTCAAGTCTCAATGCTTTTTATAGAAAACATGTACAAGTATCTGCACATGCTTTGAACATCTTAAGCAAAGTTTCATTAATGTTTGAAACAAAAACACCCACCTGTTAAATCCTTCCACATTATATCCCTCTTTATTATACTCCAGTATCCCATCATATTCCCCAATCTTGTTGTATCCCTGGATATTGAAACCCTCTCTGTCATACCCCTCACTGTTAAATCCAAGTCTGTCATATCCCTCCTTATCATATCCAAACACGTCATATCCTGTAAAACAATGAATTAAATTTCAACATTATGTCATTTCTAATTTATAAACACACGCTCACTCAGTGGTAGAGCAATAATCAACACTCGTACAGTTCTGAGATCACAGCAATTCATGTAACACTGGAACCTTTATGATATATTTTACAATGATCAGACTTTAAGTCCACAAGATACTAAAGCCTTACCCTCCCAGTCAAATCCCTTGCCGTTATATCTCTCAGTGCCAAAAGGTGTGGTATTGTTGAGATTTCTTGTTGTACCTCTACGACTGTTCCCAGATGTATCAAATCCATACCTAAGTAAAGAGAATGGAAAGATACATCCCATTTTCACAACTTTAATTAATTTCCTGTACAATCTTTGAAAAAAATCTACTGTATGTAAAGCATATATAAATATCTAGGAAACACAAGCACATGAGTTCCAAGTTTTCAAAGAATTGGTACTTTTATATACTTATATAGGTACCTATCATAGTTATCCAGGTTGTAGCCGACGATCCTATTTCTGAACAGAGGTTTTCTGTGACAGCATGCACCTATCACACAGCGAGACTGACAAGCCTCCTCTGTCAGGAAGTGGTTAGAATTTCCTCCACAGCCTGAGTAAATAAATGGCTCACAATTCTGGGTCTGGTGATTATAAAACCATCTGCTCTGTCTCTCATTACAGTTACCTTGTAGAAACAATAGGAAATACTCAAATATCCATTAAAGGTTTTAATTCAAGCAATATTCCTTTTCAGACCAATTGCTGAAAAGGAAAACAAGTGTTCACTGGGAAAACAATTCAAATTTTGAAATAAAATTTTGACTGCATCATATGAATGGAATTCCCCTTTCCTACACAAAAAATTCTTCAAACATTTATTTGTCAGGAATTACAGTTCTGGTAAATGAGATTTCTGACTTACCTGTACTTAGTGGTAGACTGCACACCTCTATAGCTGTGTACCGACAGAGAGGTCCATCAAATCCTGGGGGACACAAGCAGGTCACTAACTGGGGCTCTGTGGGCCAAATACTCTTCTGACAGGTTCCTCCGTTCAAACAGGGGTTAGGATCACAGAAATCTATAATAAATACACATGTACCAAATACAAATTATACAATGTATACACATATCCAAATCATCTACTAAAACTTGAAATTAATACCATATTTTGGTATTTTAGAGATAATCCACTTTTACGTTAGTGAAACTTTAGCTAATATCTAATATTTAGCTGTAGGACTTTCAAAATTATTCTTTAAAATGGCAATAAGGGAAATAATTCTCATTCTGATTTATTCTGACTGAAGCTAAATTTCAGCTTGCTCCCTACCTCTATCCTCCAAGCAATCGACTTGTTGATTGTTGTAGTACCACGTAGATTTACACTCGGAGCAGAAATCTACATGACAGATGGCCTCTGGGTACGAGGGACAAACATCCGTGAGACAGGGATTCTCCGTACAGCTGGTAATGGAGGTCTCGCAGGTACAGGGTGTTAGGTACGGGGTGGTCTCAAAACAGAAGCGAGAGGAGGGAATACTGAGGGAGGTCTCTGGAGTGATACTTGGGACAAGTCCTGTAAAGGTCAACAGAAATATTGAAATGTTTCAAGTTTATACATCGTGCATCTACATTGATAAATAGCTGAAAAGTTTTTCTGCAAAAAAAAACTAGTTCTTCACAG
The DNA here is from genome assembly GCF_032062105.1 of Saccostrea cuccullata. Taxonomy (NCBI): domain Eukaryota; kingdom Metazoa; phylum Mollusca; class Bivalvia; order Ostreida; family Ostreidae; genus Saccostrea; species Saccostrea cuccullata. Next base: position 126,547 of record NW_026924788.1, read on the forward strand.
AAATTAATTACATCTTTTACTGTAAACTGAATCTACCTTTTACTAGTAAAAAAAAGAAAGTTTGTTCTTGCAAGATTTGATTCTAAACAATTATGTAGAGGATCTTCGGATATGTAATACTATATTAAACAAACATCAATTAAACATATCAATATACCATATAACATACCAACAGAGATATATGATACTGAGTATGTATACCTGAAACATCTTTAAATCTAGAGGCCCAGAACTGCTTGCTCCAGCTGAGGGGAACAGGATCCAGGGCAGGACAGAGTCGGAAGACGGACATCAGGAAGCCTTTATCCTGTAGGGATAACAGCTCCCAGATCTTTAGGGAGTGGAGAACATCAAACGGACCGTTAAACAAGAAGTTACAGTCATCCTTGTCATAACCAGCAGGGGTAAATCCAAACCTGTCAAAGCCATACTTAGTCAGACCTGAAAACAAAAGTAAATTCTTAATATATGTTTATTTTCTAAGTTTGATATGCCTCAACAGAATCCCGTTTCTAAGAAGCATCATCACCTCTAAACATTTTTCTTTCATTTTAAATGAAACTGTTTCAGTAAATACAGTTAAACAAGTTTAAAACGATAAAAACTTATAATTAAGTTTTAATCTATAAATTAACAGGATATATATACAAAAAGAAATAAAATCTCTATTTCTTTGTCAATATAAGTTGCTAAAAGTTTGTGTTGATTTGTTACCTTGTATATTAAGACACTGGTCATCAAATCCATTCTGGTCGTAGATCCCCTGGGTGTCCCTTTTTCCTCCCCTGTCGTACCCAGTCCTGTTGAATCCCCATCTGTTGTAACCCTCCTTATTGTATCCATAGCGATTGTAACCGTCCAAATCATACCCATCTTTGTCATAGCCATCCCTGTTCAATCCTGACATAGAAAGTAATTTGGATTGCATTGTTTTAAATAAATGTCATGTACATGAACATGTAATTTTTAACAAACATTAAATTTTTTGTGTTGGTAAAAACTATTTCACTGAAACATGTGTCCATTTTTGCCACAAAGTGGCATTTATTCACTCGCAGAACAAAGTTTTTGGCTAATTCATTAAGATTTCCTTCTCTTTTTATTTTTCTATGTGTATAAATAGTAATTAATTGATAAATTAATTGGTAAAGTATTATTTACTTTCTAATGTTTTACCATGTTCAAATGACTTGTACAATTACTAAGGACAATGCAATTACCATTTTTCTTGTAGCCATAGAGATCATAACCATTCCTGTCAAATCCACCCACATAGCCTGGATAGTTTACCACTGCCACTTTACTGCTGGGTGTATCCCCTCTATCTCCCCCGGGAATGTCAGTAGTGGCATTACAAGGGTGTCCAAGAGAGGGTGGGGCATAGGTCACACAGAGGTCAGCCTCGAGGTCAAGGACACTGCTGGGTGGAATGTTGAAAGGCACCATGGGTATGTTGCCAAATGCTGCCGGGTACTTGAATTTATTATTACCTCTCTGCTGCCACCTCCAGTAAAGCATGTCAATGAAGGAGTGAATGGCAAAGAAAACTGGGTCATATGGACCACCAGTGGTAGCCATGTCACCACCGATGTAACGGTGGACGTAGCTGATGTAGCTCTCCAGACACATGCTCATTTCTGTGTAGTCGTCACTTGCAAGGGCCACAGCTAACTCAGCCATGGTGGGAAGCTGTATGGTGGTGTGAAAATTCCTCATAATACAGGGCTGCCAACTTCCCGGGCTTCCGAAACTGTGGTCAGGCACACAATGACTCAGACCAGAGCCGTCCCCTCCAAAGTAGTTTGGCTGCCAGATAATGGCCTCAGCAAAATTACCGACGTCAGTGGTGAAATCAAAGTAAGGCAGTGTGATAGCACAGTCTATCTTCTGTAGCTTCTTCTCCACTTCTCTTAGGAACACTCTGTGCCAAGGTAAGAAGTAGGGGCCTCCGTTAGCATGCATGCCATGAGCCATGTACATGTCACGTAACTTCTCCCACTGGTTATCTTCTTGTCGTAATTGCTGAATGGCAGCCTGAAATCTGGATATTTCTGCTGTTGTCATGTCTCTGATGTCTTTCCTCTTGCTGACGGAATCACACCTAAAAATAAAATGTGTCAATGTTTTATCTTATTCTAACCATACCATAATGTATCAATAAATTACTTTGTTGAATATAGAACTAATTTGTTTAAATTTCTTTACAGAAAGAGGTGAAAATTATTTTTCCAGGCTACATTTATAACACAAATAAATTTTGTTTTATAATTATCCAAAACTGTATGCCATTTTTTAAGAACATACTGGCATGTCCATCTTTCATCGATTTCACAGGTACACTTCTGACAGCCCTGGTACGTAATGGCCCCGGGTTGGTAGGAGGTGCCATCATACACACACCCACTTTGAATGTTCATACAGCCTGCCTCCTCACAGCTAAGACTCGGATAGAACGCCACCACCTCCTTAGTGTAGTGTTTCCTCTTCTGATTGTGGATGGATTTACAGTCTTTCAGAGACATCACCTACATTGTAAACCAAAAATTCATTATTACAAGCATTATTATTTAATCTAAAGAGATTAAATTCAGTTGGTAGAGAGATTTGGTTTAAAACTTGAATGATGAATGTAACATTACTCGACATTTGGATTCCTTCATCTGGTTTCCAGAAATAAGGGCCTTCTCGTCAGCTTTAAATCTGCGGAAACAACAAGCCCCCGTCATGGCGACCTCGCGGCATGCCTCAAAACTTTCGTAGTTGTTGACATTTCCACCACAGCCTGGAAGGATAATGTGTAGTATTGGATTGAGCTATTTCATTACACATATAGTACTGAATAAATAGACACACATCTTCATGATAAACTCTTGAATCTTATATAGTAAGACAAGACACACTAATCAACTAAGATCAGTTTAAAACCTTTTTCATTGAAAACAATACATCCATGTACGATCAAACTTGCTTATCATTAGTATCCATATAATGAACTACTACAATTTCTGTTCCAAGAATATAAAAATATCTCATTTACAACAGTTAAAACAATAATTTCTTCATTAATATTTTCCAACATAATGAAATGGTAAGAAACCATCAAGATTCCTGGTCATTATATCATTCCTCCTATCACCATTAGCTTTTTCTAGCCAATAGCTCTCTCTTCCACCAAAAACTAACCATTTTGTTATGTGATACTTGTAGCACTAAAATATATCATGTTGCCTTGTGATACCTGTGAAGTTGAAGGGTAGACATTCCTCCTCAAACCTATCATAGTAATATCTGACAACCGTCATGTTACACAGACCAGGCTCCACGGGCCACACACAGGGGTTCTGTCTGGTCTCACACAGGGGGCCATCGTAAGGGGGCTGACACATACAGTGGTAACCTGAGGGGTCGGGGCTGGCGTCCACACAGTATCCATTGTTCTGGCAGGGGGAGGTCGCACAGGGGGCTACAAATTATTAAACCAATATCAATTTGAATTTCCATTTAACTCTTAAACAAACAAACTTACCTTTCTGTGAATCTATACACATCAGAACCTGGGTAGTTTTATCATGGAATTTTTTACTGCTCTTGAATAGTTCATAGAAATGAATTTGAGAATTTACGAAAATTTACACACTATATTTACATTTAGATTACTTGAAGTTGATAATAAATTATTTTTTTTACATTTTTCCAAATAATTACCGCCTTAATCTTTTTCCTTACCATGACATTGTGGCAGCTCCACTCTTCTTATACAGTCTTCCTGGCCTTCCTGCAAAAGACATAAAGCAGCAATAAAATTACTACCCAATTTACAAAAATTTAATCTAGACAACATTGGCTGCAGATTGTCTGGATAAGACAACATATAAATCAAACTGAAAGGGACTTCAAGTTTACTTCGTAGAAGGCAAGATTTAAAAAAATAACAACATTCTGAGAATACAAGTTTTACAGTATATTATAAACATATTAAAACAGTATAAATATTTATTAAACTGTAATTGTTAAAATGCATTATTACCAGAAAAGGAGGAAAACACTAGCAGATTATCTCTGCTCTTTTTAGAATATGTAAATTTACAAACCCTGCAAGTGCAGAACGTGCAAGTGTCCTTTTGCCATGATTCTCCATCTGCATAAATTACACCGTTCACAAGGCATTGTGGGTAACAAACACAGGTGTCCAGCAGACTAAGCCGTGCCTTCAATTCTGTATTCTGCAGGATTAAAAGTAAAGCATTTTATTTTACGCGAGCTAGAAATAAAATAAAGGCCATTTCCTTTAAATTCATTCTTTCTCATTCTTACCAAGCACAGAAGATTAAAATGTTTCTCCTATAGTGAAGAGGGTTTCAATATTCATTCTATTTTTTAACATAAAATTTACCATTACTCCAATGCCCATCAACAGGGATAAAGATATGGAAATTTTAAGCTTTTTTTCAGATATTTTATGCTGCTAAGTTGGTGGTCTGATATATACTAAGCCTACTAAGGTAAAGTTTAGGATCCTTTACATGGTGTATATATAAGCTGTATACCTCTGACTGGAGAGTATTAACTACTGAGGTTAGATGAGAGAGCCGTCTTTGTAAGGCCCTTAACTCCTCCGTTGTTGTCTGTGGAGAAATCTTACTGGCATCTCTTTGGTATGTGGATAGTGCTGTAAGATAGGATTTATTAATTATAGTAAAAATTAATCACAAGTTATTAATTAACAAAATGAACAGGAATATTCTTGGTTCAAAATAATCCAATCGACAATAGATTCAGTGACACAGTACAGCTTTTATTTTTTTGCGAAGTAAAATGTAAGATTTTAGTTGATACTTTTCAAACTTCGATCTGTTTATTTCAAAGTATAACACTTAGCAATATATATCATCAAATTCAATTATTAATCAAACTGGTATTCATAAAAAAATGAAGGCATAATTACAGTGTATATATCTTTTCCAGAACCACAATAACATGGCAAGAAAAAAAGAGTTTAAAATTATTTATTCAAAGCAGACTTAAATGAAATAATATACTTAGACTTCACTCTCACCCTGTGTTGTTACAAAACTGAATGCAGATGCAGCAACTTTGTTATTAATAACAAATGTGTACATACCAAGTCAGTAAATCTCTCTAAATTTATAAATATGCCTCTTACCTTTACTAAAACATGTAGATGGAATGTTGTTTATATAACTGTAAACTTTTGCTTCAAAAAGTAAACCCTGAAAAAATTATTACACAATATTAATACCTGGCATTCCATATAATTGGGTCATCTCTAAAAACCCCCCTCCTGACGCAGATAAAACAACTGAGTAGGTAGGGAGACATTTTAATTCAAAGTTATTTGCAAATGCAAATTTAAAATACTTATTACTTTGAAATTCCTGAAATTTCCAAATTTTTTTCCCACAAAGCTAAAAAAAAAAAATTTAGGTTTGGGTGCCAAAAAATAGGGTAGGTCGGGTAGCAGGAAACAAGAAGTGAACACTGAAAAAAGTACTAAATGGAACACAACTTCATGATACATTTTATTGTCATAAAATAAAATGAACATTATTATCAAGATGTAGTTTTTTTTTTTTATTTTGTAAACTTCCAAACCAACCAAAGAAATGACTCTAAACATATATAACTAGATCCTCACTAGATCCCCTGTGCTTATAGTGCTAACACCATGGATTAGATCATGCAACTGCAATGAAAACTCTTATCATCACATTTTTTCATGGTTGAAATTAGCAATATAAATATGGCCTGGTTTTTCTATCATCATCTCATCAAGTATATCAACAGCTGAGCCAAAAAAATCCAGCATCTCAAAATTTAAAGGATCAAACCCGTCTGTATTATATATCTGATTAACAGGCCCTCCCCAAAGGGGGAATCTCTGGGATTTCCAAGGAAGCACCTGTCACTAAAAATACCACACAATTGCCTCCGAGAATACAACATCATTATTGCTCATAAAGATTATGTTGGTTGATTAGGGAATTTTGTATGAGATTACCAAATTTTATTTCCACTTTTTATGTACTCCACTTTCTAGATGTATGCTAGTAATCAATGGTATTGGGGACTTATTGGGATAATACTTTTTATGTACTCCACTTTCTAGATGTATGCTAGTAATCAATGGTATTGGGGACTTATTGGGATAATGTACCTGCGTGATGAGACGAAGTTAATTTTTCTTCTTGCAGTAGTGCGTACTTTATGCTACTTTTAAATTGTTCAACTTCAAAGACACACTGCCCTAGTTTTACATTGTATACAGCAAACATATGCAAGGTCATGAATTTAGAATTTTCCTTTTTAAAAGGTTTTTTTTGGCATTCCAAAGGGTATCATTTTAAAATTATTTCCGAAACATAAAATTTTAAACCAGATGAAGGCACATACGGCTACAAAGGGTAAGAAAAAGATGGATGTCTTTAAAAATACATCTGCAAAGCCTTACAATCAACCCTGCACTCTCTCTCGGGGGAAAAAAATTATAATTTCAAAGGTTTCTCATTAAAGTTTGAAAGAAAAGAACCTCTGACACCTGCATGTAATGACTCGTAGAAATTAAACTCTAAGTGTGAATCTGGTCACAATGCTACCCTAAATCATTTTAATGGTAATCAAGGTTATAATTTCTACTTCATAAAACAAGTCTACGACATCAGATCTACCTACATCATAAACACCTATAGTTCTCTGTAGCTTTGATCTATTTCTCTGACTTTATTCTTCAGATTCGGGAATTTCACTCTAGATTGTTATCCAGATTGTTATCTCGCTATCTCATTATCTCACTCGAGATATTAAGTTACAATTAAAATTGGAGTATAGAATTTTTACAGTCGAAAAAGAGAAGCCATCACAGGCTATTGATAAAAAATAATGCACACCTAACATTTTTCTGGGGTATTGCGACTCTGTCTTATATATAATGTCATTCATGGGGGTGCAAATTAAACTTTGGTTCATAACCCAAACTTTCACACCTGAGCACTATATTGCCCTTTATAGACCTAAAACTTTTAATCCAAAAAAGTTTTGGAGAATCTATAATTAAGATCTGGGGTGCACTGGTTATTAATTTTAAAAATTCTGAGCCATTTAGCACCTCTTGTATGAAAATGAATGATTTACAACTTTTCATAAAAGATGTAGTTTGATTATTACAGTGATGCATGAAATATTAAGAGTTCTGCACTCTGGTATTACAATCCTCTGTTCCATTACGCTGTTCAAATAAAAATTAAAGTTTATTTGCTAACAATTTTGAAGAAGAAGTACTTTTACAACTTGTATGCTTGGAGGTAGCAATTCTCTTATGAAAATCTAGCTTCAGCTTTTATATTTACATATCTATATTTACACAAACACAAGATTCAAATTTTATAAATTAAAAAGGAATTTAATACTGAAGTGTACTAATTAAAGAACAATTGTGGGTAATGAAGCAATGGTGACCCAAAAGAATTTCTTTTATAAAATAAGTTATTTTGTAGTGTTATGATAAGAAAGTGTCTATGTTTGGGAAAACAAGATTTAACTTAAGTGTGAAAATTAAAGCAACAACGTGATATCAATATCAAGTCCACAGAAGATTCCTTTTAACCCTCGGACAGACCCTCAGTTAAAGTTCACAGTAACCTATAGTCAGGACATCAAAGTGACCCTTCATGTCAGACCGGACCCAATCTCCAAATTTTAAACAAACATTGAGCTGTTGATCTGAGTAATCAGAGATAAGACTTACTATCATCTGATCATTAAATAGCCTGAGCTGGGGTCTGACATTTGGCTGAGAGAGGTTTGAAGTGGAGGCCCCCAGACAAAGACTGTGTGTATTGATCATGTTGTTATTAAATCAAAAATCTTCAATAGGAATGATCCTAAAATCTTTAATCTATGACCCATATATAACAAATCACCTATCTATCCTGCTGTCAGATTTTTAACATTTTTCTCTTCTGATATATCCTAGAACAAGTGGAACTTAATTTATAAGTCTTTTGATAATTAGTAAATTACATGTATAGCAATTTGATGATTACATATATTTTATTCAGGTAAATCCTCAAATGCATTTGAATAATTATTTACATGTACTCGACTACTCGTACTTACTATAATTTTCTCTTTACTTTTGAAATCCTGAAGACCAATCTTTGAGGATCTTGGGATAGGTGCTATTTTCTGTCGTAACTTTACGGATTTGGACGGATGACAATCTAGTTGTATAGTCACAACATTATTTTTAATCTGAATTATTGCTCCTGATATGGATTTTAATGAAGAATCAAATGAAACAAAACTCCGCTGAAATGAAGTGACTCCCTGATATCGAAATATAACTTTTCCTTTTTGAAAATCTATTAACGCTTCAAAATACGGCAGCAGTTTCCGTCTATGATAAATTGAAAATATTGGAATAGGTCTAGTCTGTGGTATAATTTGTCCAGAGAAATAAAATGTTAATTTTCCACGATATTTTTTCCAAAATTTTTTAAACTTAAAATGGGGTAAAGTCCTTGGATTCCACTTGGATGTTATCCTATAGCCTTTAGGGTCCACTTTCTCTATTCCTGGAGATTTTGCTGCTTTGTCATATAATGATGCCACTAAATCTACCTCTGAAAAAAGAAAAGTAAGAAATGTGACAAATATGCAACACAGTTGTTGTAAAGTCTTTCAATATATTTGTTATTAATCAGGTTTAATAAGTTTTCAATCTGGAAATAGCCTAAAAGATACACTTTACTTTAATTTAAAAAAAAAATGTTTTGTGTGTGCATTTCTTTTGTGTGCAATACAGATGAGTTCATAGATATTCCATTATTTGATATTAAGTGTCCTTTCAATTCTGAAAGGGGGCTGGGGTTGAAACGGAGCAGAAACAGTTTCACAATATTTAGGGTACACAAATTATATTCCGGCATGAAGATTGTTGTTAGCACCTCAGAAGGAATGACACTCCTGCAGTCCAATTCCTTACTCAAAAGTGTGTAACAGATAGGATCACGAGAATTTCAATTATAATTACTTTATTTGGAAAGAAAACAACAGGTCCATATTTGTGAAATATTACACCAACAGAAAGACTGTAACAAATCTTAACTTTGACAATACTATAGCTAGAAACTGCATTTGGTGCATTTAATTTACAGGAATACCATAAACACCTCATATTGTCCTTACATAACAGCTAAGATTAAAGATTCGGAGACTGCAAATTTAATCTCTTCACTAAATTATCTCATACTGTCTAAAAATTACAGTAAAAGATTTATGATAAGGGAAGACAAATGAAAAGAAACCCTATTCACTGACTGTAGGCCAGAGACACAATGTGTACAACATCTCTGATACACATATCCGCTTGGCCTACATTAAAAGACCACCAGCATACCTAGGAGATTATAATTCAAATGTATTTAAAGATTTTACTAGTAAGATATGGTATACATATCACTGATTAACAAGAGCTTTGATCACAACATGGGATCTGTTCTTAAGAAGATTCTAAAGTACTTAACGTGAAGTGAGGGTATGGCATAAAAGCTTATTAACCAACCAAAAAAATCTTGGGTGGATCTTTGCATATTGAAGAATAACTGATGTATGACCTAGCTATTCCTAGAGGCTTGTTATCCACTGCCTGTTAACATCACCCATCCCCTAAATTTATCCCATCTCTTGGTCTTAAATAAATGCAATACACTCTTTGTGAAAATTAAATGTCAGTTGAAATGTTCTGCTTTACATATATCACCATTATAAAAATTTGAATGGCAAAAATTCTTTTGGGGTTCTTCCATAATTTCTAACCAACAATTAATCACTTATCAAGCATTTTAGCCATCTGGGAACTGTAGAATGTTTTAAGTGATAGCTAAGTATGATAATGCCTCTAAATGTATCCTTTGAACTGTCAAGCCTGATCCCATGCATATGCCCATTTCAAGTTTCTTCTGAACATTAGTTTGACTTATGAGATTTTTTATCCTTGGACAATAGCAGGGTCTTATTTTTTTTTAAAAACTGCATGGGAAAAGAGCCCTCACAAATTATATATGATTTAGAGCATATTCACCTATGTTTTGAATGTTTTTTATACAGCACAACATGCTTATAGCAAATATGCTTAAAATGAATTGAGGCTTAAATAGTGTATTGACGTTATTTTCATTCCCCTGGCTTTTCAACATATTGTGAAGCAAATGGATATTATCAATTACCTTTATAAGAAGGCAAAATCATCTGTCCCTGGAATTTCCTTACAAGCATGTTTTACTGTAGTTAATACTTCAACCTCTCATATAGACAGAGTATAGGCACTGTACTTGTATTTAAACTTTTTTCATTAAGACTTTTGATGATTTAAGTTCAAATTCAAGTTGTTATCAATTTATCATGCCTGAGAATTTCGAGAAAAAAAATAAGTACATTGCATAGAATGAGTATCTGCATGGTTTCAAAAATGAAGCTTCACTTTGGTTCTGGTAAAACAATAAAATGGTCTAAGTAATATTGAAAATTCTTTTATATTCCTCCTAATCCTATGTGTAATTTATAGTGTAAGGTGGTCCAAAAGTAGAAGTATAGATTGTGATGAGCCTTAGTGCCTCTATGGAACCACTTAGTGATAGTATATTCAAATTGTGAAAAGTTTATCCAACCATGCTAGCTACCTACACTACAGACGACATGAATTGAGGGAATCTGTACACCATTCGATTGTCAAAGAACAGTGTCAAATGGGATATAAAGAAAATGGGCTATAAAATTACAGTGCAAAAATTGAATTTTTTTATTTTGGCAATAAATATCATAAATCCGCATCAAAACACTTAAAAAGGAATAACTTTTGGTAAGCAAGTTTTATTGCAACCCTACAGTTTGTAAGATTGATCCCCAAGAAGTAAAGGAACTTCCGAGGGACATCTAAACAATGGGCATACAGGAAAACTTGTCAACCAAAAGTTATTCCTTTTTAAGTGTTTTGATGCGGATTTATGATATTTATTGCCAAAATACAAAATTTCAATTTTTGCACTGTAATTTTATAGCCCATTTGTATGATATTATATCCCAAACGGACTATTATATCCCATTTGGGCGATTGGTCCCAACCTGAAGAAAAGCTCACTTGAGCCTTTGGCTCAACTGAGCTAACATCTTTATAAACGTAGGTATACAATAAATGAAAGTAAACACTTTTCTTTATGACAGCTAGGCCTATACGGTATACCATTACCACGGTACCACCTCCTTTTCGGCAACTTCTTTTTCAGCAGCGGGAAAATGTTTTGATATTTATCATTCCGATCCCGATTCAATTTATTTAAGGAAGCCATAAACACTGCACACTAAAGAGTTCTATTTTTGGTAGGTTAGTTTATGGAATTAGAGTGATCTGCATTTAGAAATAAGATAGGAAAAATGATTATTTACAGTTAATTACACAATTTGTAATAGATTAAAATATTCTTGGCATAATACTGGACCAAGAATAAGTAAATGAATTCATTGCTTCCCATTTATTTTCCCTATGTAAATAAAAAAAGTGATTTGTGCTAGCGAATAGTCGATTGTCTATGAACATTTTGGAAATAACGCAGGTACCCTATGTTGAAAATTGACTAAATATTCCCAATGTGCCCACCTTTTTAAGATATTTTTTTCTTTAAGTCCAAAAAAGGACGTTTTATTATTGTATATATTGCGCGAGATAACATAATTATATGGTACAGGTATGGTTTAGGAACCATGAGCAACTGTATCTCTATTAATTAGGGCGTTAGAGATAAAATTGGGAGAAGGATGTGCGCTGCAAAAAAGGAGGTTAAAGGAATGAAAACAATTGTAAAGGACTGAGGAAGAAGAAAGGGGAGATTGTGTAAATCCCCCCCCCCCCGTAACAGTGTAAGCGGGTCAGGTCGGTGCGCTTTTATAAATGATTTGTCGATATAATAAAAAAAATCTTGTATCTCAGTGAACTTTCTACTGTTTCTTTCAGTAGTCAAAGCTTCTGAATCTTTCTATATCTTATCTTAATTTGAAGGGAATTTCACAACCAGAGACAACAGTAATGAAGAGCAGGTGCTCGCGTGCTTATATTACTGACACTGATTACTGGATAAGAAAACTTCTTTTTGTCTTTACACTCGGGTCAAATCAAATTTACATCATGCCTTATTGCAAAATGTGCACATTATCTTTTGTGTGATAATATTTATATTATGTAACTTCACATAAAACATCATTAGAACTGAACATAATCGCATAATATATATCCGACATTTAAACGTTTTATACTCGTGCATAAAGTACATGTACTATACATGTATACACTGTCCATTTCTTAAGCATGTATTCTGACATATGTTACCGAATATAGAATATACGCGTATAGAAATGTTCATTCAATGATCTATCGATCTTTATATATATGTATAAAGACATGCCTTCAAAGTTTAATGAATAAAAATATTTTTTAAAACAAAACAAAAAATCATTCTACATGCAAAAACTCAATCCCCAGTGCGAAATAAGATATGGCAAACAAATGTTTACTCAAAAGAAACATTTACATACGTATGGGATAATTATTTCTTTAAAGACAATTGTACATTCTGAACGTTAACAAAACACTTGTCTATATACAACACGACTACTACTTAAACACTCAACATGCCACAAGAATCAAAAATATTTACATTCAAGTATTCCGACTGCAAAATGTGAAAACGGAACAATTCTCTTTATACAAGGCTGGGCTTTGTTCTGCTACTACCGAACAACGTGTCTTTTATTTTTTTTAACCCCCACCCCCGCCTCCCTTGATTAGCTTTTATGAAAGTGAAAAGGGTATAAATCCTATAAACATATGTACCAGTATTTTTACTTTATACGAAATTCACATTAAAATCCTTCTCTACTGTATGCTATGCTAGCTCGACTAATATACTAAATAAATATCGCTGAATTTTCATTTAATTTTTTATTTTAGATTTATAAATTTGAAAAAATTAAATGCCCGTCTTACAAATACGATTTACAATGTACATGTATATATAACTATTTTGTTTCTATCACAATACAGGGGCATTATCTCCATTATCGGTTTGTTTAGTCTCCTTTGATGTAAAGATCTCGCAGTAAGAGATACTTCTCTTAATTGTGAAAATTCTGAAGACGTAAATGTCATCACTTCAATCAAATCACTATATCTCTATCTTCTTATATCACTGGCTTTAATAGCATGTAGTGAACCCGGGGAGGACCCTTTGTTAGGTTCAGAATAGAGTCTGGGCGACACGCGAGGAAATGGGGTACCCCGGGCCAAGCAGACGATAGAATACCAAAGTGACGACACTCATTGCGTGATATAATCCCTCGGTAGTGACCACGCGGTTTTATTACACCTTAAGCTATCACATAAACTGTTTAATCCCAAATTAACCAAACATTTATTTTACTGAATATTTTTAAAACATTTATTTCGTTCACAATTACAAGCATATTTTCCTTACACCACCCCCTCCTTCAAACACAATTTGAATATTGGTGCTACCCGCCTTTGCGGAGAAATTGTAAAATCATGGGGCTGGAAATTAACAGATTAAAACTTGGGGGGAAAGGATGATATTTAAATATGTAGAGAAAAACTACAATGTTAAATAATACAACCTTCTTTATTTTGTACATGTACTTCTTCTTACTGTTCTGAATTATAAGCAGCTGCACTCGTTGTAGGCTCGAATTAGTTCATGTTACATGTAATCTAAATAATGTCACACGTAAAATTTTGCTGCATCATTTATGTACACATTATACAAAAAAGTGCAATATATCAGATACTACATATATTTATTTATATGCTGCTGCTATGTTCAGAGATCCTTGTGTCTACTTCCAAGTAACACATATACAAATACTGAGCAAATCTGTATTCTTATTGCTTAAATGACCGAAAAAATGTTGGGTCTTAAAACCCTGCTCCGATTTCATTAACATAACATTCTCGAGACATTTTGTGTACCCTTTCAGGCTTTTCACAGAAATATGACACGAGTCACAAGAAATGTGAATACTGACAGCTATAGAATACGTACGTATTTTACATTTCTCTGCTATATATATTGTTACATAGCAAGAGAATATCATTTTAATCATAAATTCATGTTAAATCATCTTGACTCATGATTCTCTTTGTGCACCAAAATTACAGTATGAATTTTCGACAATATTTTGACCTAAAACTAAATCTTGCAACTTTTGAGGCGGATTATTCATTTTTTTAATCGCATTTGTATTCCCACTTCACTAAGTTCTTTTCAAAAATAAAGAAACGCATTGAACGCCACTTTAACATTTTAAGGCGTGATTGAGTTGTATCGTTAATGGATTTACACTTTTTAGCGCGCACCTAGTTGGCTATACCACAAAATTTACAGAATAAAACAGCCTGTATGATACCCGCAGGTGATTGCACCCTGTTCATTTTACAAACCACAACCTATTCTGTTTTCAGTGATTCATAAAATATAAGTTCGGGTAGGCGAAATTTGATACTTGTTCTCGTTTTATGAATGAAGCATTTAATGGTCTTTCTTTACTTCCGATTTCAGCACAATAAATTCTACCCTCGAGATAAAATCAACAGATTGAAATTCATAATACCCCATTTATATGGGAGATATCATCTTTAAAGGGTAAAATAATAATGGGGTTTCTTTCAGCTTTTCTAATACAAATTGTCAATCGGGCAAACGATAAAATATAACTTTGCTTCGTTTTTTGCCGATATTTTTGGGCCAGTTTTACGATACACTGTACATAATTGATCACTTTTTATGGAATTTGATAAAAAATTGTTGCTAAAGTAAGACTAATCTCGTGAAGTCGATTGGCGATATAATCTTTTCCAAAAACAGGACTTTTAGGCATACGAAATATTGATGGAAAAAAATCTTGAAAGTAATTCTTATTTTATCAGTCAAAAATGTACATAAAATATGATCTAGTTTCATTCCCACCGTTTTTTTGGCATTAATTGGGCATTAAACAACAACCCATTCATTTTTTAAATTCAAAAATGGGAATTAAAGTCTTTTTCTTCAACCTCATGGCACATAATTGTGCAGCAAGTCGGCTTCTAAGATACATAGGTTTCTAATCCTGCCACCACGATATATTATCTCCCATCCCGCATAAAATTTACATATTTTACCATCAACATGTGTGTCTTCTAGATTTCGCAACAAGAAATTGTTCCCCGGCAGGACACGGAATTACAATCTTCTGTGTACCACAGAGAATATTGTAGCACCAGTGACCTGCGAAGTTTCTTTAATCAGGCAAATGCCCCATTCATTCACAAAGTAAGTTAAGAGTCATTTAACCCAGACCCCCCACTTTTAGAAATGTACCGAAAATGTAGTATAAGAATTGGTATTTAAAGTATTTGAGTAGTTGACACTGAAAAAAAGAAAAAAAGTTCCCCCCCCCCCCCCCCCCCCGACGAAATAGGATTTTCGACTTTGGGCAACTTTTCCCTTTTTTTTTTTTTTTTTTTTTTGCTTTTAAAATTTTTCAGGTAAGTAAAAAAAAATTTCTCTGCCTGGCCCCCCCACTTTCAAAAACGATGCTACGCCACTGGTTTTTCATACCATCATCATAAAGAACGTGTTGTCATAGTAACGTTACCATGGTCCTCAAGATATCACATCGGGCCTCTACTCAAAATTATGCATCAAAAGCAAATATGATAGAAAATCAGTAAATCTATGTATTCGTGTTACTTTAAAACATTGAGATTTTCTTAAAACGTCAACTGCGTTTTTAATTACCAAGACAAAGATTATCGCGATAATCCTATCTCTTAATAGAGTTATGATCCGAAGGCTGACAGGTGACAGAGCGAGCGATCTGGCCGACCCATTCACAGTTTCTGTGACATCTGAATGCAGATGTACGTATTGTACTTGGGTGTGTTCGATGTAATGGACTCTAGTGTTTTGAGGCCGCCTGCTGTTTTCAATATTGTTTTGTCACAATCCTAAACGTTGATACTCCTCTTTCCCATTATCAATGGAATGGGTTTGAGCACTCAACAAAATAAATATATTATTATAGATGCAGATATAGAAATTTTTTTCAGACATAAATGAAAACAACTTTTGGGATCCATCCTCGTGGCAGCAAAGCTTTCGAAAACTCTGATTTTTAACAATCAGATTTTGTACAAAAGCTGGCTACATTTTACATTAAGACCCACACCTGCCTCGTCTTTGGCCATTCATTTAGAAGAACTTATACCTACTATCCATATTATTTACCAGATACTAAGTAATCAAGGTTTTGTTTACGTTCAAATCCCACAGGAAATATATATATATAGCATTCCATCTTGTTAACGATAGCAGCGGTCAATTCCCGTCCATTTATATCAGAGACAAATTACGACCAGACGTTTAGTATGTACCTTTGTTATCAAAAGAATATCTATTTGCAATTTTTTATCCCATTCAAATACGATAAAAAGGCAATTATTCATCTACAATGATAACCGGCGTAAATGCCTCTACCATACCATGAATGTCTTGGATAACCTATATTGCCCTCTGACACGTCTTTTTTTTGTATGTATGTGTTCGATTGGTGGTCCAAGTATAATTTCCCTTGCCTAAGATGTTGAAATTTAACATGTGTTTCCTCTCCCCCTAAAAAAATAATGCTATTGCTTTCGACCTGAAAAGACACGGTGTGTGATGAATTGAGCCAGGTGAGGGAGAGAAGATAAAATGGCTGACCCAAAGATTTCAGGTGAAGAGTTGGAACGAATCTCACAGGTGATAAAAGGAGAACATAAAGAGGCTGCAAAAGGCGGGTAATAAATGGACCAAAACGACAACAAGACGGGTCTGCAGCGCGCGGTATCTGCTGCAGACGATCACTGGACATTATCACGGCAGACGACAGTTGGTGGCAGACGATAATAAGTCCAAGATTTACAACTTAACTAGGCATCCTTTAGACGTATCATTCATATAAGCAGTAAAGATACACAACAGAATGTGTTCTTATTGTGTTCACACCTCAGCAAAAATGACAGGCACTCAGTCTTTTTGTAGCGAAAAAAAAAATTTCACACAGGCATGGGTTTTAAAACTCCTTAGAATTTATAATCTCAAGGACGCTGACAATCTGTGAATTTCCCGGGAACTTTTGATCAAATGATAAGGCCTATTGACACAGGGACTCTCGTATTCATTATTCATATTTAGAAAAAAGGTATTTCTTTACACAGATCTCCTTAGATCCAGGATTATCTGGGGATAAATATTCAAAAATCCCTGCCGTGACCAAATGGAATTTTGATGCGGTTCGGTTTAACATCTTTCACATTTTATACATGCTATACTGAAAAAAAATCTGTTTGGTCAGGGGAAAACTGTGGAGAAGTAAAATTATTACTAAACCTCACATTTTATAAAATTGTCAAAGTTAGCGTAAATCAAATATGTCTACTTGGTAAACTCATTTTTACCCTTCAAAATCTGTTTGGCTTCGCCCCCTGGGCCCCCACCAGGGCTTTGGTAGACCTCATTTTAACCCTTCAAAATCTCTAGAATCCAGGAGCTTCCGGGGGCTTGGCCCCCTGGGCCCCCACCAGGGCTTTGCCCTGGACCCACTGGGGGCATAATATATATTTTGGCGCCCCCCCCCTATATATGAACCTGCAAGAGGGACATGAACATAATATATATTATATATTTGCCAAGGTCAGATAAATGTTGGTTATGGTCCAGTAATGTATATAAATCTGTCTATATTTGCACAGTATGGATCGAAACTTGCAGATTGTGTACGCAAGCTCAGACCTTTATACACACAAGATGAAAGAAAGCTGAGTATATACAGAGCACTTAAAAGGGTGACGAACTTATTGAATCTGTATATATTATCCCGTGCCGAGATTAAACAACCTGACCCCCCTTCCATGTCAGTCTTACCTCGTCTTTTTGACCTGGGACCACTGGCAACCGAATCCCAGCTGCAGAAGATAACGAGCGATAGCCACAGCGCAAGGTGCATTCTGATAATATTCCCTGGTGGTCACACTCAAAGAATTCCAGCTAAAAATCCTCACGCGTGCCACTATAAACTGGAATGATACATCTCCTATATATTCCAAAAAATTCATTCACAAACACTGATCCATTTTTATAGTGGAGTGCGTATAGCGTAAAACGAGTAATATTAAACACTGTTAAAGTATCAAAAGTTCTACTCGAATCTCCTTTAATACACCTTCATCCTTGCAAACGAATTAGCCCTCTGAGAATCTTATCGTGTGTTTAATAGGATAACTCATATAAAGCACGTTTTTCATAAATCAGCTTTTTTTTCCACAAGTTTTGATGAGAGTTATAGGTCGAAGGTACGAAAATTAACCCAGCTTACGACGCGGTAACACCAACATGCAGCCTATTAGCGAGCGAAGCACAGCCGTAGAGCGAATAAAAAGTAGCTCTAATTGATAAAAATATAAAATCCAGTTTGAGAATATTTCAAGTAGTTCCTTAGAGAATTTGGTGTAATAATTCGGGGCCCTCTTTTCCGATGTGTCAGAGCCGCTGACCGGAAAGTCGCTACACGATTCTGTTTAGACCGAGTGCATCGGTGCATTGAGTATACACACACAGACTGACTGTACCATCAGCGCACTTAAATTTCCTACGATCCCTGTTTCCTTTCACGTAAAAATCCAGAATTAACAGAAAAAGTTAATTAGAAGAAATGCTTATGCCACAAAATTTTTAGTTTTTTGAAAGACAGGTACCTAGGTTTTACTTTTTTCCTTCTTCTGTCAGTCCTCTTGGTGTGCGATGCCTCAACTCATCCGAAAAAAAGATCAAAAAAAGAAAATAGGTAAAAAAATTTCGGTAAGTGTATGAATGTGCCCTTGCTATTTAATAATCTCCGATTTGTGCTGTGCGGCAACTGTGAGCTGTGAACGATCTACATGTATCCTTTGCCCCAGAACTGTTCAAATATATTCATACACAGTTTATACATGAAATTAAATAGAACAGGAAAAAGTACGATATACACTGTAGACAAACTGTGGAGAATTTTGAGGACCCCCGATTGTTAAACGACCGTCTGGATTTCTCAAACCGACAACGCGGCTTTATTCAAAATCAGAGGAAAACATTTAAATGAGGTCGCAATACCTAATTACAGATACCTGTTACACTTTATGACGTGGACGTATGGTCCCTTTAAATTTATGACCCAAAATAAATGTATTTTGTCAAGTCAGACTATGAAATATCTTTTTTTTTTTCACAGCGTCTTGAAGATGAACTTTTATGTAAATATTGTTGATCCATGTTAATAAGATTTTTGTTTTTACCTCAAGGTGTTGGGGAGACGTATTGTTCGTGTAAGTCACACAGAACTATCATTTAGTGTACACGTTTGGAAGCTTTTCATTTTGTTTACTCGACTAATCCACCCCGTCAAATCTCACACGAAATTGCTAAAATCGTGCTAACTAAAGGCAACAATCTACATTGTTTACTTTTTAAATAATTTCCATTTTCTGGATAAAGAATGCCGACCAACAATATTTGAAAAGTACAGGAATGTAACTTGGATCTTTTATATGTTCACACGCGTTTTCACTTCCATCTTAAATTTCATACCCTCAAGTTATACAAGACAACATGCAAGGAACGTCAGAAGTTCTTTTAAAAAAAGACAACATATTTATTTGTAGATTATCTTTCTACATTAAGGAAAAATCACTGCCTCTTCATACCCAAATTAAAAACATTTAAAGCCTTCTAAACGACCAAAAATAAATATTGAATATTTTTCTTATCGTCAACAAAACAATTTACACATCAGATTTCCTCTTTTTGTCACTGAGTCGATTCAGTTCGAGTATTTATGTTACATTAAAGTTTTGCAATTTAAGAAATTCAAAACGATAATCCTTAACAATCTCAGTAGCCAGAGAGCTGATCCCCGAAGTTTCACCAAAGGTGTAAAATTTAAAAACAGTGTGAAATTTAGATAAACTTTCCTCAAAGAACACATCGAAGATATCATTTCGTTTTATTTTGAATGATCCACTCACTGATTAAGTCCACAATATGGTGATCTACATGTATGCATTATGTCTTTTTTTTTATTTTAGGTGTTTTTTATCAATATTTTTAAAACAAGAAATACATGTAGTGCATTATATTATGTTAATGAATGCAAAATAGAAATATTGTTAATCACTGAGTATCTTGAAAGTATAATTATTACAGATAATACTCACTTATATATACTTTTTTAATTGGTTTCTTTGATTTAATGATCATTTTTATGTTGACAGGTTGCTGCTGTAAATATTGATTTTCTTCGTATAAGCACGCATGTGCCCTGGGGGGCTCCCAAAATTGTTTCAATGAAAATCAATCCTTACTACAAGAAAAACAATTCCTATTTCTCACTAGTTAAAAGCAACAATCGGCCGCAAAAATATAGTATTTTAACATTTTAAAAAATTTAAACAAAAGTAATATAAGGAAAAAAAGATACAAATTAAACAAAAATTACATGGGGAATTTTTGAAAACAGGTCCATCGCTCTACTTTTATACCATGCCTGGTACATTTTTAGTTAATCGATCTTCTTTTACTGCATGAGCAATTTTTCAGGGTGATCAAAGAAAGTCGTTCAAGTTCAATTTCCCAAGGTGATTTCGTTTTAAAATTTTTTGTAGGTCAATCGTGAAGGTCAAGAAGTCCTAGCATGCTCGGAGATATTTTGTCACAGGAAATGCACATATTAAATATGAAACGTATTCTCTTCTCAACCGAAAGTTACAAGAAAAAAATCAACATATTTTTGAAAATTGGGTCAAATGTCACAAGATCAAAAATCATAGTGTAATTAGAAAGGTCTTAACACACGTAATACACAGGTATAATATGAAAGCATAATGTCTTTTCGTTAAAAAGAAGGATATAGAGATAACGAACAGTATTCAATATTAAATTCCATAAAACATGAGCAAAGTAAGATATTTTGAAAAGAAGGTCAATCTTCACAAGGTCATGAGGTCAAAAATCAAAGCGCATTTAGAAAGGTCATGTCACAGGTAATATACAAGTTTAATATGAAAAACCTATCTCTTCTCATTCAAATTCAATTTTAAGTCTATCTTTTTAAAAGGTAGATCAAACATCAAGGCCAAGGTCATGGGGTTAAAAAATCATAGTGTATTTAAAAAGGTTTTGTCACAGGCAGTACACAGCCACATGTAGCTCTCAGGTCTGTCAATATATCTTTTTTTTTTCGGAGAGCTACAGTATTGCAGCTACCGCAGTCGATAATGAAATAGGGATGGATAGCATATTTTTAAAAAATCGATAAGTAATTTGAATTTTAAAAATATCTTGAATTCATCGTGGACTATAATAATAACAATTAATACAGAGGATAAGAATGGTATGTCAAACCGAATTGTATTTTGATTTAATTGTGTATTTTTAATGTGTTGAGATAATTTTATCATTTGTTGTGTGTTATTTTTTTTTAAATTCGAAAGTAGTATCTTCTTACTTACTTTACTTTACTGGTGCAACATTTTATAGCACAAACATTCAGTACAAATTGAAGAACAAAAAATGTAATTATGTTGTTTATAATATATGAAGTACATGTAATTATTTTTTTAAAGGTAGAAATACATGTACATGTATTATGTTAAAAGGAAAGATAGGATGATGGCCACTGAAACAATAAAAAATGATGCTTGGATTGCGATGCTTCAACGAAAATCTACCAGGTGAATAAGAGGGAATGGTACAATTGTATGCAATCTTATCGAGCACTTTGCTAATGAGGCGAGTCCCACGTGGATTGTAGGAAGAAGTGGGTCTGATGAGAGACATTGTGTAGTGTTTATTGTAAGAGAGAGAGAGTTTTTCTTTCTATTGTATCTAACGTAACGACAGGTCCAACAATACTAACAGTCCTTCAATATTCATTAGGAAATTTAAGATGATACAATTATCAAATCGAAAGGACCCACGACTTTTCTGTTTTGTTTAGCAAAGGACACTCTATGCCCCAATTGATACTTGATAACGGGTATATCATATTCGAGAAACACAGGTCGATTGGTTAATTTTCTTTATAAAGGACAGGGTAGAGTAACGACCGTTATTTGATGTAAAAATCAGAACACTGGTAAAATTGTGGTAGTTTGTTGGTAAGAACTTGAATTGATGCTTGTTTTAAAACCAACACTGAAATTGATTCAATGGTTACACGAAGTCCACTATAAGGTGCAGAAGTAGGACTTTTTTCCCAATTTTCTTAATTCTGGTGGAATTTCATCCAGAGATACTTTTCACTTTGAAGACATTGACATGATAGAGATCTTTTTACACACTAGTGTATGAAATATTTAAATTTGGTAGATATGCAAGCTTGTTCTGTATGTTTTCTGACTGAAAATAACCTCTGTGTATTCCAAACTATTTAGAATCAATACTTAATTTGCGGCAGGGAGGTGACAACAGGATTTTATTAATAAACTGTTGCATGAGTCTTAAAGACATCCAAAATCAGGGACCAAAAAGTGGTCTTAATCTATCTTGTCCAAATTTCTAAGCAATGTCGTATATCTACATTCTTTTTCATCATTAATTCATTAAATTTGAGAGTGATAGGATTTTAACATTATCTATTTTGTAGAAACAGTTTTCTGTTATTTTCATAAATTCATTGAATTCGAAATTGTAAGGTTATATATCTATTACCGAGAAATAATTTCTGTCATATGAAAAATACTGAATTCCATAACAGAATGGAATTTATCCCTAAAAGTGTTACAATTGCAAATGGTACACATTTTAAAATTTCTATCAAAATTATTTCATCTACTTGGCAAATGATGATAACATGTTCGTAAGTTTGTTAGTACAACTCTTATGATAAATCTTTTGGTAAAATCAGCAGACAATTTTAGAAAACAATGTTTGTTAAACAAGAGGCCCATGGGCCTTATAGGTCACCTGAGCATCATGCAACAACTTTCCAACGATTGAACTTGGTTTATATTTTAAATAGACATCATGGCATTCACAATTTTGAAAGAGGCACCATTGCTAATCATAACTATACAGTTAGCATGTTTAGTTTGGTTACTTAATACCCATAGACAGAGTAGGGGAACAAAAAAATGCATTTCAACTAATCAGTAATATTCAGCAATAATCAGTAGTGCCGCTGCCACACATGACCTTTGGTCCACAAATTTCACAATTTTGTAAAGGAGCAGATTTCAAACAATTAATTCATTTTCAGTATATAAATAGACCCCCCCTTCTATGTTACCCCTGACGCAGGGGCCATAAAATTCACAATTCAGGAAGAATGGCCCTTGCTCATCATAGCTTTATATTAGGTAGTTCAACTGCTAAATACCCAGGAGCAGAGAAGAAAATTTTCAAAGATTTAATGTATTTTCACTATATAATTAATAGAACCCGGACCTAACAGCAGAACCCCTGACCCTGGAGCCATAAAATTTACAATTTTGGAAGAGGCATTCTTCCCCATCATAACTACATACTTACTTGGTTTATCTAATGCCCAGGAGAAGAGCATATTTTCAAAGAATTAATGTATTTTCACTATCTAATCAATAGAGCCCCAACCTAAACCAGAACCCCTGACCCTAGGACCAGTAAATTCACAATTTTGGAAAAGGCATTCTTCCTAATCATAACTATGTACTTAGTTAGTTTAATTAATACCTAGAAGAAGAGAAGAAGATTTTTAAAGAAATAATGCATTTTCAGTATATAATCAATAGAGCCCTGCACTATCTAAACCCCTGACCCTGGGGCCATGAATTTCACAATTTTGGTAGAGGACTCAATGATCATTACAATCATGCTAACAGTTTGACTGCTTGATGTCCAGGAGTAAAGAAGAAGATTGCATTAGTTTTAGTGGTTTTAGCCACATCCCTCAGGCCCCAGGGAGGCAGGGACCATGAAATTCACAATTTTTGTTCCCCTTTACCCATAAATGCTTTATTAAATATGGTGGAAATTGGTTGAGTGGTTGCAGAGAAGAAGCTAAAAATGTTCAAAAGTTTACGACGAATTGACGACGAACGACGTACGACGGACGACAACGGATGAACACAGATAGCAATAGGTCACCTGAGTGACTTAGGTCACTCACCTGAATGACACAGGTGACCTAAATATCTATAATTAATAAACTTGATGAACTATTAAAAATTCTTCTCCAGTTTTGTTCAAATTCTTTTTGAGGTTTCTTTAATAATCGACTGTCCATATCTAGGACAACCCATAAGAATTTAGCATATCTTGTACATGTTTTATTCATTGATGAAAAGACGTATCTTGATATATGTATAATACCTATAAAATATGAACAAGAAAACATTGATGTAGTCATCAATTAATGATAAGCAACTTTATATATTAATATGAAAAACATATATTTACAGAGCAGCCCGGCCCTGTGGGCTGCAATAAATCAAGGTTAAGAACAAATTTTTAGAAATTTTAAGCGTACTTTTCTGTTATGTCTCAACTCTCATATCCCCAAACTTCATAAGAATGAATTAAAATTGGTTGATCAAACTTTATCAAACTAGTCTAGCTGACTAATTATCTTGTTGCATTTTTTAGTTTTTCAGTTTTTGACAGGAATATACGACGGCGTATTAGTGCCATTTTAACAATGTAGATTTTTTTTTTTAAATCGTTTGCACGATTTAATAAAAATGTTTGAACGATTAAGTAAATCGTTTGTACGATTTAATAAATCGTTTGTACGATTTAGTAAATCGTTTGTACGACTTAATAAATCGTTTGTACAATTTAATAAATCGTTTGTACAATTTGTTTGTTAAATCGTTTGTACAATTTATTAAATCGTTTGTACAATTTAATAAATCATTTGTACGATTTATTAAATCGTTTGTACGATTTAATAAATCGTTTGTACGATTTAATAAATCGTTTGTACGATTTAATAAATCGTTTGTACAATTTAGTAAATCGTTTGTGCAATTTAGTAAATCGTTTGTACAATTTAATAAATCGTTTGTACAATTTGTTTGTTAAATCGTTTGTACAATTTATTAAATCGTTTGTACAATTTAGTAAATCGTTTGTACGATTTAATAAATCGTTTGTACGATTTAATAAATCGTTTGTACAATTTAGTAAATCGTTTGTACAATTCAATAAATCGTACAAACGATTTGTTAAATCGTACAAACGATTTATTAAATCGTACAAACGATTAAAAAAAAAAAATTCTCCATTGTTAAAATGGCACTAATACGCCGTCGTAGGAATAAACCAAAGTAACAGAATTCTTTCAAATTTTCAATAGCATATAAAAAAATACGTTTCGTTATTGGACTTTAAGAAAGAATAAGGAATTTTAATTGTTGTGGCTACATGTATGTTTACACGAAGTTTCCATATATATCAGTATTCAGCAAGCACACCTAGTGACTTTTGTTAATCAGACATTAGGACCGTTTGTTTTCGCTCCCGAATTGTGTTGTTACATGTATTCATTTTATACATAACTGCAAAATTCGTCGATTTCTGCAAATACATGTACATGTATTGATACTAGTACTTTAAAAACTTAAACTGTGATATTTTTTTGTAATTTGCTTGTAAGGAGAGGGCATGATAATTTTTCATAATTTTTGCCCTATCCCTTTGTAATTATAGATTGTAATAGATATGTTCAGAATAAACTCGTGAATGAAGGATATGGAGATGACGAACAGCATTCAATCTCAAAGTCCACAAAACAATACAAAATTAGAGCAGAGCAAACACGGACCCCCGAAACATCAGAGGTGGAATCAGGTGCAATGGAGGAGTGAGCATCCCCTGCCGACCGGTCACACCCGCCGTTTGCTCCTTGTCATGATCAGGAAATAACGGAAAAAAATCCGTCGTCAATTCAGTGTATAAATAATGGACTAACAATTGGTATGAAAAACGTCAGTCAGCATTTGACTCATTGATAAACTGTATTTGCTGACAAAGTCATTGTATCGACCATAGAACTTAGGAAATGATGACTTTAAACGAGACTGCTGATATTCTTGTTTCGTCAACTTGCTTGTCAATAATTTACCTCGTTTTAGAAATTGTTCATACGTAGAGCATGCTCTTGCGTATCGAATCAACTGAGATATATATACTCCGTATGCAGGTGATGAAGGTATATTGCTGCATAAGTAAGGGAAGTTGACGATAGAAAAGTTAAAATCATCACATTTATCATATAGCTTGGTTGTTAGATTACCATTAGTGTCTTTTTCAAGTAAAATATCCAAGTATGAACATAAGTGTCGGACTCTGTGGTATCATTTATCTCAAGCTCACCAGGATATATCGTATCGACGTAGGAATGGAAATTACCATAATTAATTGATAATACGTCGTCGATATATCTAAATGTCGAGTTGAAGGCCACAGCAAGTGTTTTTTTTTCACGCATAAGATTTTGCATAAATTCTGCTTCAATGAATATAAAAATAAGTCTTCTAATAACGGAGCACAATTTGTACCCATGGGAATTCCAATAGACTGTTGGAATACCTGGTCTCCAAAAACCACATAGATGTTGTCAATCAGAAGCTCAAGCATCTTCTTGATGTCAACTTCAGAGTACATATGTGTGCAATCAGAATCTGTTTTAACAAAATAATTTTGCAAATGACCAATAACGAGGTAAGTAAATTTACGAGTCCCATTTTTATTGAAGAAGCAGCTGTCAATGATATCAAAAAGCCTGGATTTTAATTTGTCGTGGGGAATTGTTGTGTATAAAGTTGAAAAGTTTTTAAGCTGTTGAATTTTGTAAAATCTTGTGATTTCAAAGTGTCCAAAAGTTCTTTAGAATTTGAATACTGTTCATTATTTGCATATTTTACAGAAAGAAATAATATTGAGATAAGTTTTACGAACAAACAATGTACAAAACCAGCTTTCATCAATACCCCGGTATTTAAAACATGCCACATGAGAAAATGTTTGAAGTAATTTTATTTTCTGATTGAAGTATAAAAATATGTCAGATATATGTGCATATGAGGTATCACTTGTAATTGAAATTATGAAAAAAGCCAATAATTACTTTTTTATTTGTCGGTCTCAAAATTGCAAAGTTATACAGATATTTAAAAAAGTTAGTAATTTTCTATAAAAAGCACTCAAATTGGAAAAATAAAGAAAAGTAATCAAAATCATACATGTAACTACAAAAGTATTAGAACGAAAGAAAACTATTATTAAAATATATTTATTGCACTTATAAGAATTTTGACATTTAAGAATGCAAAACAAAACATCTCTATTAATCAATTGTGATTAATTAAATTTCGTTATTAATTTCACTGAAAGTGAATTATGTTAAGCATATGAAATCAATCCAATGTTAAAAAGGAAAACTATTATATAGAACTGCAAATAAGAAAGAAAGGTAGGCAATGTAATAATTAGGTAGATATAATCACTTTACTTGTTTTAAATTTTCAGTTACATAATGAAAATCGTAACTTCTTTAGAATTCTATAGAGTACATGTTTATTATGCTTAAACGATAATAAATCATACTGCTAAAACTATTCATGATTTTAAAACAGTACATCAAAAGTTTCACTCACACACACACCCTCACACATATACACCCTCACACAGAGAAATGCTATAAATCTATAGATACTGTGAAATTGGAAAATTACAACATATATTTTGTGATGGTAATCCTGCATTATAAATTAACAATGAAAAGACATCAACATTTTCTCTTACAAAAATACTCACACAAAAATACAAATTTTATTGTGCAGTATAACAGTTTTTGATCATTGACAATCATATCATATGATGGGAATATAGAAAACAATAGATAAAAATCAAATAAAATGCATTGTTTATTGAAATAAAAAATATGTAAAGTTAAAACATCATATAAAGTGTTGCACCTATACCTGGAAAATACCTTCATAGATGTCTATTCATGTATTTGTGTGTATGATAGAAAAAATTATAATACTACTCCCTTGCTAATTTTAAAATTTGTTCACAAAATAAGTCTGCTTATATGCTCTTCTTTCACACCTGTGTAACACAACGTATGATGATTTTCCTTACATGTTGGCATATATAGCTGAAAATAAAGTCAAAAGATTGATAATTTCTAATTTTCACTTTTTTGGGCATAACAAATTGTTTAAGCTTGTGAATCGAACGATGATTATGCTACAATGTACAATGTTTTACTTATGATTGCACTTCAGAAATGAAATATTATATAAATGGTGCCTGTTTTGTAGGGTAACATTTGAAATTGACACCCCAAGGAAAACCATTGTCAACCGACGCGTCAGCGGAGGTTGACAATGGTTTTCCGAGGGGTGTCAATTTCAAATGTTACCCTACAAAACAGGCACCATTTATTTTATTATACTGAATGTCTTATTGATTTAGGACGTCAGCAAAAAAAAAACCGTCGATCGTCTTTACGTTCATGTATAGAAAGCTTTCACACTCACCGGTTCACTAATCTCCTTATTGTTTGTTTGATACTCGAATTCGAGTCATTTATCATATAAAGTTTCGTTATTTCTGGCTCGCAAGCATGTTTCCTACACTCGCAAGCATGTATCGTCTGTCGTTTGTTGTTTTCAAGTAAGCTTTATCGGACGCATGCTTTTATTGACGTCAAGTTAATTCCGGTTCTTTCAAACGCGCAACTGACGTTTTGAGAATTCTACGGTGAACCGTACGCGCATAATTTCCACGCATGTGGCATTACCGTTGTGTTACCCGTTGTCACGTGTGTTGCTAAGGCTCAGGGTAATCGAACGGATTGTTACCTGCGTCTAAACCAATCAGATTTTAGTATTTAACATGAAAGTATAATAAATCAAGATAACGAACAGTAACATTACTAAAAAGTATACTTAACACGAAACATTCAATGCAAAGTAAGTCATTGAAACTTCCATAATGGACTATAATTACTACTTGTTGGAAAAGAAATATCTACATAATGTAACACAGAACCAGCATCTCCTTATAATGTCGTAAGCAGAGTTCAACGAAAATTTAGTACTAAGACATTCCACTAGGTCTTCTATTGATTTTCCTTAAAATTCTTCAGTGATCAATTTTATAATTTATTGAACAGTACATAGTCCCTCCACATTCCTTACCTCCAATGTGACTGTCACGATAGCTCAGTCGGGTAGAGTGCTCTGTTACAACACACTTTGAAAATTTCTGTCCAAGAGCGTTAAATTTGGGACCAAGTTTTTGCTCTTTGAAAAAAACTATTTTTATTTTCAAAGTGCGTTAATATTGACCATATTAACGCACTTTGAAAAAAGTGCATGATTTGGTCAATATTATTCAAATTTTAGGTATGATTACTAATTGAACCTGGTTGGATACGTTTTCGGTGATAATCTCATGATCTGAGGTATAGGTGTTTTTAATTTTTAGGTTGTTGTAAATGTTATGAAAGGGAAATGGGTCTTTTAGATATGATTGTTTAATGGCATAACTTTTGTTTCTTTTATAATTCTTTTTCTAGTCTGTAAAAAGTTCGGTAGATGTAGAATCTGTAATTTTAAAATATGTGATAGAGTTTAGGCCTCGCATTCTTCTTACGTGGCGTCTCTAACATACCCCTACCCAACGTAAATATCTATATCTTCTAAATTACGTTTCTAATTTAGGTAAAAGAAGTATTCCATTAGGGTAAACATATCAGTGGCCGTATGTCAAACCATACTCTATTGAAATGCCGAGTCTGTTATATAAATACATGCATATGGGTATAGCATAGACATCGCAATCGGGGAGACTAGGGGACAAACCCCCCTTTTTGCAAAGATATACATAATATAGGCATTGAAAATGTGGGTTTACCTTTTTTTTTGGTTTAGCCCCACTTTTGATTACCCCCTCTTCCCAACTTCCAATTTGCCACCGACGCATATGTATAGGAAAGATAAATGCATTACGCATTTTGAAAAAAAAAATGCGTAATGCATCTCCATGGTAAAAATGCTGATGTACAATTAAGAAATGTTTTTAAGTTTTGTGTGAGTTATTGGTGTGTGAATCACACAGTCTCACCACAAAGACATTATTTCATGAAGCGCTTCATGAAAAATATGCCTACGTGTAACATTTTAAACAGTATTATGATAATAATTTTCTTTGTACCTTTCTTATAACAATTAAAACATGTAATTTGAAGTCCACCCTATTCTGGAAGTGATTGTCATGAAATTGAGTTTAAAGGTTACACTAGACTTTCTTCGGTTAAATCGCGTGGATAACTAAGCATATACTCGGAAATCATATCACAAGCCCAAACATTTTGTATAACATACTCTGCACATGTTCAAACAGACTTACGATTTTCATGATCCACTTGACCCTCTTCGTTTTCATCGTCACTGTCCTCGTCACTTCTGTTGACAAAGTCTTTGATGCAGTCATGGATGAAAATGTACTGGTCCTTGAAGAGTAAAAAAATACCATTGATATATTAACTTCCTCCACTGCATAATAAACAATCAATACCACGGTTTGATTATCTGCATGCTTTTTCTTTCAAAAAATTCTTGACATTAATCATAATTCTGAAATGACCATAAAAAGTTTCTTTATCAACATAATACTAGAATATAACCTTCATGAATTGCCTGTGGTATGTGCGAGAATATACAATGACTTTTAATCTATTTTAACATTAATTCGTTAAATTGCTTGATATATCATATATGTTTCATGCCAACATTATTCATTCTAATTAGGTCAATATCATTTTAGATTCTTAAATATATACTAGCATTTGTTAAATTATTAAACTACATGGGAAATGAGGACTCTTTTTAAAAACTTTAAACTAATCCAAAGAGAGCTAATTAGGGGAGGTGGACTTGGTTTAATATTTTGAAAAGAAATTCATATTCCCAAATTCCTGAAATAGAATGATTATTTTTTTTTTCAAAAGATATATAGATTCTTTTACAATTCGTTACCTCAGTTTGAACCATATTTGGACGATTATTACGCATTTTCATAACATAATCGTAAATGTCGATGACATCACTGGAGCTGACTTGTTGCATCAAATAATCAACAGCAATAAATGTACCGGTACGTCCTACTCCAGCGCTAAAATAGAAGACAGTGCTTAAAATGCGTTCTTTTTTCTTTACAAAAAAGATAACATTACTCATATATATATACAGTGTATAGATTTTTAACTCCTCTGAAACCATTGCCTATGTATTTATGTAACTATTTCTAATTGATTAACAATGGCTGTTTGTTGTACCTATTGTCTATTATCTTTTCAATCGTTAACAATTTTTTCAGAACCACATTACAAATTTGAAATATTTAAAAGTATACTTAGGTTATAGGATTCACATTTGTTAAAACAAAAGGGCAGACCCTTTTACAAACTGAATATTTAAAAAAAAAAAACGGCAAGGAGAGATGAAAACAAATATTACATTGAAATTTGTGGGGAAAACCTTTAGAATAGAAATTAGAAGTTGAAGTGTTATTACATCTATAGTCCTAAAATATTAGTTAAAATAAAAAAAAGTAATATTTACAGTACATGTTTACATGCTAATAATGTTTTGTTCGAATCATGCAATATTCGAAATGCTTTACCTGCAATGTACAACAAGAGGTCCTCTATTAGTTGTAGGAGGAGGCAAATGACTTCTAACCTCTTTTGTGAATTTAAGCATAGTTTCAGATGTTTCAGGAATACCCATATCAGGCCATGCTAAAAAGCAGAATTGTTTCACTGTTTTTCTGCTGTCACCCTGCAGTGATATATAATGTTTCTATATGATAGAGTCAAGCAGGATGATGTTTATAATGAATGATATCAATATCATGCATAATCATGCAATGATAAAGAAACATACACATACAGAAACTCATATATAATGATTCAGATTATGATCTAATATATTTCATGCACACTTGCCACCTCTAAATATATTTATATATGTACATTCTGCTGCAGCATTCTTGAGTATCTGCTGTGCCATAAATCAAACCTTGTCATGTCTCTTTGAACATGCTACTAATGAAAATATGTTTTTGGCGAAGTTTCTTTTTACCTGCAGTGAACGACTATTGGACCAGGATCATTGTGGGGCAAGTATAGACGTGTAGCCCCAACAAAATTCAAGAGTAACCAAGTTGTTTCTGGACAACCCATATCTGGCCACTTCAGATAATGAAGCTGCTTAACCTTTCTTGCACGATCACCCTTATTAACAAATTTGAAATTGATGCTTATTATATTTGCTCCTCATCACTTTATACTTTATACACGATAACAATACAATAAAAGAAAGAAAGGTATTATCATACTATGATACTTGTTTTTGTAATAATTTTGAAACTAATAGTATAATACTTACACAATGTCTCTTACTTCGAATTACATTGAGTACCCCCTCAGTTAAGCAGTACATTTTCTTTAAAAGTGTAAATGACTGTCATTCTGGGACTGGGTAGTTCATTAATTCAAAGCTAAGACCTTGAATACTTTGTGATAAAAATATTATTGCAGAAAAAAGTGACTGTGTTAAAGCAAGAAGAACAATTACAAAGTTAACCCTCTTTCTCAAAAAGAATCATTAAATAAAGCAAGCAATAAACAAATAAAACAAACACGAAAAAATGATACATTGTAATGATAAAAAAGAGACCCATGTGCTACAATAATAAACCTATGTCATCTTTGCCCCCTTTTTTCCGTTTTAAAAACCACTGATGACAGCTCATGCAAATGTAAACAAAATTTCAAAACTGTCACAGTAGCTCATTTGCAATCGCACTATGATCGGAAGGTCGTGCATCTGAGTGGCACTGAATGCAGAGTGAAGGTGTGAAATCTTGATATATATGGTGCCGTCTCTCTATGAGCACAGGAGTCTGAAGTTTTAATCGTCCAAAAAAAAAAAAAAAAAAAAAATCCGGAAAATTTTTTTCCTACCCTCAACTAAAAAAAACCCAGGATGGCAACGTGTTTTGGGGTGACCCACCTAAACAAATAAATCTGGGCTTGGCCAGAAAAATCTCGCGACTAATTCAGTTTCCGGAGCGTTTTTGTTATTCATTTAATGTGAAAAATTCAATCTGCTTGACGACTACGGGCCGTTCCTAGCCCCTTTTCCATTTGACAGCTCATCCTGGACTCCATGCCACTAAACCGGAAGAGAATCTCGCAGTGTATATTGACGTTTATGAATACTTGTTCAAATGAAATAAAATAAATAATTGTTCAACGTAATTTTATTCAGTTATTTTAAATATATTTAAGAGAACTTTAAAAAGTTATTTATTCTTTTTCTTACTTGTACGACGATGTATACCAAGGACAGATAATTCAGTTTTTACAAGCGCCAAATTTAAATCACTGAAAAGCCATGTCGACAAAGAGCCAGACAGTTAGACTAAGCGCCCTTATAAAGCATTATTTTGTTTGAAAAATATATCTTTTTATTGATCACGTATGGTAACATAAAATTGTACATGAAGTTTTACATGCATTTTTTTTGGTTCTTTTCTTCAATTACGTCATATATTCACCTCGGAGTTCACTTCCGGTTTAGTGGCATGGAGTCCAGGATGAGCTGTCAAACTGGAAAACAGGCCATGAACAGCCCGTAGTCGTCAAGCAGATTTGATTTCTTAACTTGAATAAATAGGACAAACACTCCGGATACTAAATTAGTTGCGAGATTTTTCCGACCAAGCCCAGATCTATTTGTATAGGTGGGTCCCCCCAAAACACGTTGCCATCCTGGGGTTTTTTTAGTTAAGGGTAGGAAAATTTTTTTCCGGAATTTTTTTTTTTTTTTTTTTTTTTTTGACGATTAAAACTTCAGACTCCTGTGCTATGAGTAAAAAAATTATCGGAAAAAGACAAACAAATCAATCAATTAAAATTTCGAGGTCAATTTCAAGAAGTAAAAAATGAAAGGTTTACATGTGAAATACTGTATGAAAACCCTTGCAAACAGCAATTCAGGAGTTATTACCAAAGTTAAAGTCTTTAAAGTCTTCAGAAAGTAAGAAACACTCTTAACTACACTAATAATGTCGTATCAAAAAGCATACACATGTGGAATCTGAAATCCATAACATCTACATTTCAAAATTTGTGGCAGAGAATTAAGTTGTTGCAGTTGAAGATCAAAGCCCATGGTCAATTACATAAGGTGCTGGTACCTCAAGAAAAACTTTGACACAAAAAACAATCATGAGCCCAAGCATAATCCTTTCAAGAGGTAAAGGTCAAATTCTTAGACTAGGTCATGAGGTTAAATATGTAGATAACCAAAGTAAGGTCTTCGCATTTCAAAAATCATGTGGAATATAAAAGCCCTAGCACTTTCTGTTCATATGGATCGTCGAAATGAAATCTTTAAATAAACCGCAAGGAAAATTAATATTTTTGTAAAAGCCCTACGTCAACCGTTAAATGGTTCTTGCTAAGCTTACAGTTAAGAAATTTTTGCAAAGTAGGGCAAGATTTAATGTCAAGGTAAAATACATTGGAACCCAAGCAAATCTTTGCACGGAATACTCTTGTAAAAAAATAGTAAGACCAAGGACGAACTGTTCAAAAGTTTTGGGTAAAAAGTTGCAGATGTCCCTCATTCTTTGAGTACAAAAACATAAAAAAGAAAGAAAAAACATAATTTCCACAGAAATATAAACCCCACGTTAGCTAAAATGAATCCCAGCGAAACCGAACGTGAAAACATGAGGTACGAGGATACTTCTATGAAGTATACGGAACAGTATTCGACATAAATGTCCATAAAACAAACTGGAGCAGAGCAAACATGAACATCCAAAACATCAGAGGTGGGATCAGGTGCCATGGAATAGTGACCATCCCCTGCCGACCGGTCACACCTGCTGTGTGCTCCTTGTCATGATCGGGAAATAACAAAGAAATCCTTCGACAATTCAGTGTTTAAATATTGGTAGAACAATAAGTTTGAAAAACACCTATCAGCATTTGACTAAATGATAAATTGTAGCTGCTGACAAGGTCATTGTATCGACCATAGACCTAATGAAATGATGACAATAAACGAGACTGTTGATATTCTTGTTTCATCAACTTGCCTCTCAATAACCTACCTCGTTTAAGAAATATGAGGGATGATCAAAAAATTCGCAAACTAATTGAATAACTTTTATAAAAGCAATGAAAAAGTTTTAGTGTTGATTTTTTTAAGTAGTCCTCTCCAATTTTAACGCGCATCTGCAACCTTTCTTTCAATGTGCGAATCACGTGATCTAGGCGGTCAGGTGACATGATCCGCAGCATTCTGTTTCAGAAGGTGAAGGATTTTTCCTGCTATTATATTTCTTACCATGCAATTATTATTATTTTTTTTATAACAAAACACAGTCTATTTGTCAGAAATGGCCAAATCTCGACAACAGTATCGGTGGATAAGGATATTCTTTTTCAGAGAGAGCATGGTGATAACCATAACCCGTGTTCTCTGTCATGTGACCTTCGTTTATTCAGTGTGGATAAAGTATGGGTGCCTTGTGTTTTGTTATATCTGATATTTTTTAAGTGTAAATTAAACAATATTTTAAGGATTTTATAAACATATTATTGTTAAGGTATTTTATATTATATTAACTATTTTTCTAGTTTTCAGTTTGCAGTCTTTCAAATCAAATCGCTTACCAAATGACACATTTCTTACCCATCTTGCTTTTACTGGGAGAATTTACCGGGTGTCAGTAAATACAAAATTTACAACATGACATGTTGTAAATTTTGTATTTACTGCCAACCGGTAAATTCAAAATTTACAACACGACGGAATAAACATAATTTATAAACATCTCTATTCCTTCACAAAAACAATCAATCCAATTAGTAACTGTACTTCTGGCAAGTCTTTCATTTTCATAAACCGTGTACAAATTCTTATACATGTATACTACTGCAAAGGATTTTCCAAGATAAACGATTGAATTTACAGCCGTCCGTTGCTCCAGTACGACTGAGTCAACCATTTTTTGTCAATTGATCTGCACAAATGACGTCATTTTCATACTGTGACATCACAAACACAGAGCAAACAAGTCATATTCTATTTATAGAACATGTGTTTAACGCTAAATGCGCCGAATTTCATTCTGATTTGAGTTGTGGTTTTGTAAATGTAGAGATAGTTCGCGAACATGTTTGTTACCCCTCCTAGCTCATACATAGAACATGCTCTTGCGTATCGAATTATCTGAGTGTCATCTAAACCCCGTATGCACGTAATGAAAGTTGTCATAGCATAAGTAAGCTGCCGATTGAAAAGTTAAAGTCATTGCGTTTACGGTTGTTAGATCACGATTGACTTCATTTCAAGAAAAATATGAAACAGATGTGTCAGACTCTGTGGTATCTTCTGTTTCAAGCTCATCGGGATATATAGAGGATATCTATATTGTGTGATTTGATATTGGCTTTATCCAACGAGTTGAAATGGTGTATATATTCACGAGACTTGGGGAGGGGGGGTTACATCGGTCTTCAAGTAGCCAAGTAGCGTCTTTTTCATGCTATTTATCATTCATTTTATAGGGGTAAGAATTTTTAAAAATAAAGTATCAATAAAATAAAATCTTATTCCTAGGGATCGTGTCAAAACCGGTCGTGCTATTGATAAAGCATCCAACAATGGATAAAGCATAGTTTTATCCAACTGGTAGTATCATCCACACGTATGAGATAAAATTCAATATGTTTTGTTTTTTAAAAATCCGTACAGTTACAGCATTTGTCAGATTTGCCTTCAATGAAAAAAACCTGGGTCTAAGCCTGAAAAACCTAGGTGGAGTAAGCATCCCTCGCTCGACTGGTCATAACCTTTGCTGTATGGTAGTGTTATTAGATGTAAATCTAAGCATAAAAACAATTACATGCGGAGTAAAGATTAATCCTGACGTCGCGGATGCGAATCCCACTGTGGGACGCGCGGAGACCGGTCCTTTGGCTGAGACCGTAATAACTATGGTCGCAGTGTTGACACAATAAAGAGCCCCCATTGCTCAAGGGACCTGAGTGTAAAGTTTAAATCAAAAATTGAAGCCCTCCACTGGCAAGCTGTGGCGTCTCCTTGTGAGTAAAAATTTTTAATAGAGAAGTTAAACAACAAAGTAAGAAACAAACAGACCAACAACTCAGTAATAAACTGTATTTTCAAATATAAGAAGCAATCTTACCAACTTCACTGACATCACTCTTAGAACATAATCTGGAAGGGTAGATTCTGATTCGATTTCAACCACAAGGTCTCCGTAATATACAGGTTCTCTAGTTGTCTCTGGCCAGTATATATCACACTTTCGCTGTAATATTCATAGTTTGATATATTTTCCGGGTTCGAACATATAACTCTGAAGCATATTCAAGATGTACTAACTTTCCATAACAAAGTATCTGTTTTTAAAACACTTACCCGGCCTCTCTCTACCAGCTGTGTTAGCATAACAATTATACTGACATTTTGCTCCCAAATCATTCGCCAGAAGTCATCACGAGTGAATGGTAGAGGTCCCTGTGTTGCGATATATTCTCTTGGTGAAGAAAATCCCTTACAAGAGAAATACAGAGTAGGAATTTATAAAATACGTACACGAATATACGTGCATTGATTCATGCTTGAAATATTACATCATTAAATTAGGAATTTATCTGAAGTAGGCATTTTACCGGAATGTAATTGGCGTTTATATAATCAGAACCTTCGTCATCTTCAGTTGGAAGCAGTTTAACTCTACTGTGGTCATCTGTTTTAATATACCAAAGTATGATATGAAATGATTTTCTTCGAAATCGAAAGAAAAAATTAAGCGAAGAATATTAATATAACATGTCTCTAAATAAAACGCGCTTAAATATGTCTAA
Organism: Saccostrea cuccullata; assembly: GCF_032062105.1. NCBI lineage: Eukaryota > Metazoa > Mollusca > Bivalvia > Ostreida > Ostreidae > Saccostrea > Saccostrea cuccullata. The sequence continues at coordinate 164,653 of NW_026924788.1, forward strand.
AAACGACTTAAAGGTGTTACACATTAAACACAGAAAAAAGTATGGTCCCATAAACTATAAAGGTGTAAAACTCGAGTATAATATGTAAGTTATGTGATCTTTTTGTATAGTGAATTGCACTTGATAAAGAAGTGAAGCTTCAGTAGCATCATTGTTTATAACTTAGCATAAAAAATACACTGTAAATTTTGGTAAAATTTAATCAAAAGATGACAGGTTACAAAAATCATAAATTTTGCATTTAACTCAAATAATCTATCATAGAGTTTCATAAGGAGCATTTGTCAAATAAATATACTTTCCTATATTTGAATTTGAAATGAAATGAAAATCAATATTTTTTTGGTAAAGTACAAATAGCATTTTAAAAAAATGAAAACATTTTGTAAAAGCTAGTGCATACGAATATTTCTGTAAATTTTTCTAGTCTACAAATCGTGTACCACTTTTGATTCTTACCATAAGTAGCTTTAAACATAGTTGAGTAGATATCCCTGAGATCCATTTGGAAATAGTTTTTTTGACTAATTTTTCAAGAGGTGTCTAATTTTACAAATACTTACAAGATAAAATATTGGTATATCGGTTCTTTATTCTGTTAACCTGGATCTCCGCAGCTTTTGTGCTGTGGGTTGCGCAGGTCTCTTTTATTAGCTAAATGACAGATAAAAAAATTACAAAAGGTCCATCCAATGATTTCACATGCAATGAGGAAAACATATAATACTAAAATGAATTGAAAACAAGATACATTTGTAAAACACTGATGTAATGAAATATATGAAATAAGTTAACGTACCGAACAATTACAACCTTTTGATATTGATGAATTTTGAATTAAATTGTTATTTTAAGACACATTTCAGTAATTACCTTGTATTCATGGGAAAACTCCAGATTACTATCAGCATGCATATCCTGAACATGGGAAGCAAATTCTGCAATCTTTATTGGCCTAAAGATAAACAATGATACAAAATTTAATTTTTCATTAACATTACATAATTAATATACCTAAGAAATAAGGTATCCTTTTTTAGTTTTATTGGGATGTAAAACGGGTTTGTCATGCACCTGATCAAATCCCATAACGCCCGAAGGGCTTTATGGAAGATTTGATCATTTGCCAACCCGTTTGACATCGCAATAGAACTCAAAAAATGATACCTTATTACTTATATTTTTATTTGTGACTCATTTATTACAAACAGTAAGATACTAATGTTTTTATCCCATAAATAATTTATTTTTTTTAACTCAACGGCATAATTTGAATGTGTTGAACACGTCGATCACTTTTGATGCCACAATGAAATTACGTAGATCGTGTATGACTAAACAATCAATTCATGGTCACACGACGAAAGTGTTTCACATAGGTGTAAAATCGACTTGTTCATATAATCTTATAATAGGGCAAACATTCGCAAATCTAAATATCATGAATTGACAAAGAATTTTTTGCTTTCAGAAAAAGCAAATATATGAACATTGTATAATTGCAACAAGAAAAATATTTCTGGCAATAATTTAGTAAATGCACAAAAATCATGATCATAATTATGAATAAATAGAGGAGACGAAAAATGTACACAATTCAGAGTGAAAATAATAGCCACACAATTTATATGAGGACGTGTCAACTTTCGACTAGATTTTATTTTTATGTGTGTTACAAAATCATTGTATCAACTATGGAATTTGCGAAATTTTGACTTTAAAGGAGACTGTTGATTTCGTTCAATCATCAACGTATACAGTATACGAAGGACGTTCAATGAATAACGTCATCAGCTCGATGACATACAACATAGAAATCATATGATATTAAGCTTGACTTTCTCTCATTATTGAATCTTCAATGGGTTGATAACAGTTTATGTGACCACTTTTCATCACATAGTTCTATTATGAGAAGCTGGAAAACAAGGGCTAGTCGAGACACTGCATTCAAAATGAATAGTCAAGAATCAGTAAACTAGAGTCAAATTAAACTTTACTTCCATTAAAGCTACGGTAAAACTTGTTCAGATTCCCAAAATATATTAACTGAAATATATGAAATTTACAGCAATCAATGTCTATTTTATACAAACATGAGCAGGTGCATATCAATGATCAAAAATGATATAATGGACATCAAACAACAACCGATGTATATTTGCGAAATTTCAACCAATTATCACTGAGTATGTTTGATTGACTTTAAGACACATAGGAAATTTGATAGACATCATTTTGGAGGTAGTTCACACTGTTTTAAAGAAACATTTGATAAGAAAAATGTTTAATACTCCAAGGGCACCCAATATTTTGAAAAAATGAGTGTAAACGACAGCGTGTAGGAATATCTAGCCAATTATTGTAAAAAATAAAAAAAATTGTACTTATCCATGTTTGTCTGAAATTCAAACAGATAGTAAAACTTGAATCCAGTTTGCTTTAAACCCTCAAAACAAATTAACAATGAGATACGCTTGACAAAAAGCAAAGGTCTGAAAAGAGCAAAGAATAGCAAGAGGCCTAAAATAGTTTTATATGCTATTTTCTTAAATATTAGTGATCTTGTTATTTAAATTATTATTGGAGGAGTAATTTCAATTTCTAGAAGAGCCTAAAAAGCAATTTTTTTGCAAAAAAGTGAAAGGTTTATGAGAGGATGAGCCAGAATGAGGAATCTACTACATTAAATTTCTTATGACAGCGTCCAAACCCACAGGCCATGAGGAGTAAAGGGGTTCCGGGGATAAAAAGAAAGTTAATGTTTTGTCACAACAACAACATTGGCCAGCACTTTCAACCTTTGACTTGTTTTATTTCCCAAACTTGAAAAAAAAAACCTTCCAGAAAGAAAAAAATCAAGTACAGGAAAACATAGGATCTTCCATATTTCAGTATACTAAGGGTCATACTCAAAAATGTGTTCTAAAAACAACTAGAAATTGAATAAAAATGTTCCGGACATGTGTTTTAATTAAAAGAGAATGTTTTAGTTAAATCATTCAGACTAAATCATCGAAAAGCGTTTTTTGCTTCTTTCCGAGCACCGATGACATTATTTATTGAACGTCCCTCGCATGTCTTTGCTTGCCTCCTTAAATAAATTGTTCGTACGCAGAACATGCTCTAACAAATAGAATCAACTGATATACAAAAAGGCTATATGCAGATGGAAAGTTGACGACAGAAATTCCGTAACGAGTTTGCCAGTAAAGCTTTTAATTACAAATGAAATGTGTAATATGTTATATAGATCTGTGTCAAAAGTGAAGATAATTATACTTTTTCTTTATATATTTCAATGAAAACTAAATTTTGTAAAATCACCGGCAAATGGTCAATTTTTGACCAATTTTATTTTTTATTTCTATGCTTTAACCAAAAAATGTGTCGCTATCTTTTTTATACAGATCTAGATTATTACATATTTAGTTTTTAGTAAAAGTTAGTTCATCACTTAATATCAGTTTTAAAATTCAAGATCATCGTTCACTAAATAATTCATTGCGAGTTGGTGACATAACTTTTCATGTCGCACTTAAAATACATTCACACTATTTTTAATCTGGTTCTCAGATAAAACTGCTGTTTTTATCAACTGCAAAAAATTCTTGGATTATCAAGATATTTATGGTAAAATCTGTCAAGAATTGTTGTTAAGGTAAGTCACTCCTGAAATTTGTTATATCAAGGATTTTTTGAGAAGTATATTTTGGATAAGTACTCATAAAGTGTAACTCAAAATCGCAAGGAAAATAGGGGGTCAGTGTGTATGCTACTGATCTACGGTACATTTAAGTTGACCTTTTTGCACTTAAATTTCATCTCTTTGGTTAATTACTTTAACCCTTATCATATTTGATTAGATGTAAGCATGGCAATAAATATAATCTTATTTAACGTAAAATAATTTGAATAATATTTATCATTCAACAAATCTTGCAAATTAATGCGCGTAAATTATTGTGTGACCTTTTTGCACTAAAAAACAACATATTTGGAGTATTAAAAAACTTAATAGTTAATAAGAAAAATTTTTCTTATATCAAACTTTTTATGACTTGAGTGCTGATCAGTTACAAGTATCGAGTAGTTTAAAATAATGAAAGAAAAAGGTGGGGTCAGTGATGTTAATTTTGAAATATTTGTCAAAATATGTGATTTTCAGGCAAAAAATGGTGTAAATTTGATCTTGACTTTTATATATTTTCATTTTTTGGAAGAGTTTGTTGAGGGAAGGTGTAAAACTTAGTCTAAAATTATAAATTCAGACCTTTATTAAATATTTTTAGCAATATCAAAACGGAAAATATTCTCCGAGTAAAAGTATGTGAGGCTAAATTTCCATTACATTACATTTTATAAATGTGCAGATTCGCAGAATTTTCTGCTAAATATCCTTCCACCAAAAGAAATAGTCCCTCATAAATCTTGCTTTTTTGTAGATTTTTGAGCAGTTTTTTCATTGAATGTTCAAAAATTTACATTGTTGAATTTAAATATGTTATAAAAATTGAATTTTAATAAGTAGTTTTGAAGTAAAAGCTTCTGCGTGAACTTTTCTAAAAAGCTGACGAGTGACTTACCTTAAACCAGTGCTTTTAGAAAATGTTGTTTTCAATGAGTTATAATAGAGAAAAAATAAAATTATCTTTACTTTTGGCACACATCTGTATCTATTATGAGACGAATTCACTGGGATGTATCGAGGCAGAGTAGAGATAAAAATTAATATAAGTAATTGATGAAACATTGTTTTATATATATTTTATATATATATATATATATATATATATATATATATATATATATATATATATATATATATATATATATGTAGGATCTCCCATGTGTTGTAGTTAGATTCTATGTATCCCATGTTTAATACTTCACAACCGATGTTTTACACTGTTTTTATATGGGAGTCTGCTCTATTTTACTTCATCACGCTAACGCAAAAACCATTGTGACGTCATAACTGCACTTAAGTGTGGGATATGAAAACAATATTACATGAGCTATATCCACGGGATAAAGGGGTAAACATAGGATAAATAGAGGATATCTATATTGTGTGATTTGATATTGGCTTTATCCAACGAGTTGAGATGGTCTATATATTCGCGATGCTTGCCGAGCGAATATACACCATTTCAACGAGTTGGATAAAGCCAATATCAAATTACACAATTATAGATGTCCTATTTATCTCATACGACTTTTTTTTTCAGCAAAACTTTGAGACTTCCCCTGCGAAACTACATGAATGATTGCTTATTCAAATTGATGACGTATAACTTGATGACGTAGCACCCTTGATGTTTACATGCCTCCAAAGAAAGTAGATCGCGTTCATAATTTAGAATTTTTGCTATCTGCGTCTTTGAAAACATTATGTGACAATTGCTGGAGCTTTACATCGAACGGACATCTCATTGAATGTTGTAAGGACCATGGGATCGTGAAAATGAACTCTCTGGACGATGGCAGTACAAAACGTGTGAGGCAGGGCTAGGGGCCTCCTTGTAGATTCATTGTTGATCCCTGGTAAGTTTCACCTACATTACTAGGTAGGCATTCGTAGTATAATATAAGAAAGCATTATTGAAGATGTTAAAGGAATCTTATAACAACAACTTAACTGCTAGGCTTTACTTTCTCCGAAGACGAATTAATGGGGGGGGGGGACGTCTGTCTTCAAGTAGCCAATACAGGTTCCTTGATAAAATAAGACACTGTTTTGACATATACAAGTCTTTTCTTTTTGCTTTCAATGATATTATCATTCATTTTATTAGGGCAATAATTTTCACAAATAAAAATTTCAATAAAATAAAATCTTGAAGCGAGGGATTGTGTCAAAACCGGAAAAGCTATTGATAAAGCATCTACCCGTTGATAAAGCATAAGTTTATCCAACGGCCTGTATCACCCACACGTGTGAGATAACTATAAATCTCACTTTATAATCATTTCAAACGATTTCTCTTTCATTAAAATAATGAAGATAACGAACAGAAATTTTAATTCAGAGTCCATGGATACAATAAAATTGTGAGCAGAATAGTTACTGATCCCTGAAAAACACCAGAAGTGAAATTAGGTGCCATGGATGATGAAACATATGGAGATAACGAACAGTATTCCAGATCAAAAGTCCATAAAACAATACAAAATAGGAGCAGTGCAAACTGGAATTCCAAAACATCAGAGTTGGGATCCGGTGCCATGGAGGAGTGAGCATCCCCTGCCAACCGGTCACACCCGCCGTGTGCTCCTTGTCACGACCGGGAAATAATTTTAAATCAAAGTACTGAAAGCACTCATGGGAGTTGAACGTGGTGTTAAATAAAATCTTTGATCGGGAGGTTAAGTGAGTGAATAATATTATTATTTCAAATACAGACAACCGTTTCAGATGTTTTGAGTTGCAAAAATTTTGAGAAAGACATTCAGAGACATTGAATAGCAAAAAAATGCAGGGGCCATATTGTTGCCTGCCTGCATTACTCCTTTTTTATACCTCCTGCTTGAAAAGCGGGAGGGTATCTATTAATCTGGATTTCCGTCTAATCTGTTTGTAACGCTTTAGGTATACCCATCTCTTATCCGCAACTCCTCTTACACCACTGAACGAAAATTTCATAGAATCTTTATTACATATTGCCGTTGTGCACCTTCTATTACTTTTCCATCCTACACATATTTTGGGTTTCCCATTGCAAAACATGGACACTGCCATTATATTCATATTAGAGGCGGTTGATCATTTATATAATTCACTGCTCACAGTCTTCAAATTCGTAAGATATTTTTCCTTGGCACCTTTACCCATGTGTTATGAAAATTCAGTTTCGCAGAAATAATATCAATGTTGATAAAATGTGGATTTTAACACAGCATCCTTTTAAGAGCTAAAAGGTTTGTTATATAAATGTATTTCAATTACACGAACATTATACATGGAGTACGTCAGAACTTAATCTTTTTTAATATTGTGAAGAAAAAAGCAATACCAAGTTTAAAACAAATATTTAACAACCAAACATAAAAGCAGTGGTACATGTAAATGTGAGAGTTTGTGTGCGTACGAGTTATCTGGTATGAAATTGAGGTTTTCCTTTTATTAAAAAAAAACTTCATTTTGTTGTTTTTACGAAATGATTTTACGAAAACATCAGTGTCCGTTTTTTGGTTTTAACATTTATAACAGAGTACTAGATTTACCGCTTTTGGCAGGTGATACTGCTGATTTAGTAATAAATACGCAAGTTTCCTAAAGTTTTTATGCATAAATGAATATATTTAAACCAAGAAAATGTTCATGAAAAGTTTGAATAAATTCTGTGCACCGGTAAAAAAGAAATTGCTAAAAATCTGGGACCGTCAGGCGTCGGGACGACTAGATTTACCGATTGCCGTTAGTATGTAGAGTTGTCGATCGTATCTTTTTCAGTGTATGACGCCACACAAAAAATGAGTTCCATAACGAAAAACTTTTGAGGTTCTTTATAATTTTGTTTTACTCTGAACGAAATCTAATATTCAAAATAAGATTACTTTATCATTATTACATTTACTTACAATTCAAATTATGAAAATAAGATCAATTCAGGAGAAAATGACATGAACTATTTGTGGCGGATGTTTACGCATGTTTTCTGTTGAATATCATCGGAGTAATCAGCCGACACAGTAACCTCGCTTTCGGCTCTATATAATCAACACAAATTACTGCGCATGTTAAATACGTGATGACCATGGGAGATTGAACATAGTTCAACTCCCAAAAACCCGTCGACAATTCAGTGTATAAATAATGGACTAACAAATAGTATGAAAAACTTCATATCAGCATATGACTCAATGATAAAATATATGTGCTGACAAGGTCATTGTATCGACCATAGAACTTACGAAATGATGACTTTAAACGAATGACGTTACTATGTCGGCATAGAACACCCATCGTGTGCTCTTTGTCATGATCTGGTTCATGGAAAATATTTTCAGGTAAACGGAGAAATCTAATGAAGTACAATTTATGATGATCCGCGTGACATCAAGTACCTGTGATTAGTAATTTTTATCACTTGATATAGAAACACGTTAAGTTGGAGATCAACAGGTAACATATGAAAATTGTAAAGATTTTAATGATTATGTAAGGGTTATAGCGACTTTGTTAATACCATTAATTAAAATAATAAACTATTATCTTGGAAACACTGTGTGTCGATTTTAATTTCTGAAAAAAAATCTGATAATCAATATCAGACAAAAGATAATTGGATTCTACTAACTAAATAAACAACAATTCAAGTCAGTATTTTTATTGTGTTCCTGAAGAATTTGATGCACATAGACTGAGAAGTTGACACGTGCATCTTTTAAGGCATTTTTTGCTAATGGATGTCTTGGGATTTCTTTATGTACCCGAGTTTGATAAGGAGGCTATAGCGGTTAAGCCCGTTCGGCAGGATATGCTTACTCCGATCCTCAATCTATAGCATCCTGCCTCTGGTGTTTAATTTTGTTGGCTTGCAATATCTATCCATTGTTAAGGGATATTAAAACACATATGCATAAATGGTCAGGAGGTCGACCCTGGGACAATTTGTAATTCGGTTTCCTTCTCACATAAATGACACCCTTGAGCCAACAGCAGTGCAAACGACCTCATCAGGAATAAAGGTTCGAGCTTTTATGGGTTATATTTGGTATCATGTATATTGTACGAATATAGCAAATAATAATTTATTAAATTTATTAATTTATTTTGTTAATTTTGGTATCTTCACATTTTTAAAAATTATTTGATACATATTTTCTGAAATTATTCCTATTTCATAAAAAGAGAGGGACTAGAAAGCAGGCTAAAATTCACCGAATTGTAAATATTTGTTTCCTATACACAGTGTAGGTACTTGGGTTAATAATATAATACCTTGGTTTTGAAACACTTTCCATTTCCACTGTAGTTGAAAACCCTTGATTTTCCTGACCCGGGTCTGTTGATTTACCTTTACTAAATGGTCTGCAAAGAATGAAATAAAAATGCTGTGCAAGTAAAATGAACTTACTTAGTAAATGTAAATGCATTTTAAAAAGTCATCTGGCATATTTAATTATTTATTTTTTGTAAAAAAAATTCTTTATTTTATTCTTTCAAACAAACATTAATGGTCCATGAATATTGGTCTTGCAATTATTAATTAGTACGTTCAGTTTGACTTGGCTATGTTGGATTTTTGAAATTCTGTCGATCGAATCGATAGTTTTTTTTCTGTTTTTGAATTACATGCATTTTGCTTTTGCATTCAATCGTACTTTTTTTCCCTTTAGGTACAAAGATAAAATTTACTTGAAACAATTTTTTTTTTAATTTTTAAGGACAGTTGATGTGATATTATGAAATCGATTTCTATATGTATTTATTCGTTTTTATTAATATTTTCATATCGTTTTGAGAAATATAATCTTAAAATTTGATTAACCAAAAGTTCTATTGCGCATCTGGATTGAGTTGCCTGCGTAAAGTTTTATTCTTTGATTTCATTGGCTCTTTCATTTGATTTGTTATTTCCTATTTTGTCATAATACATTTTCATTATAAGTATAAATTTACCGCGCTTTACCTTGTAAATCAGAGCAGTAACAAGTTTTCAAGAAAGAAGTATATTTCTACTCCAGTGTCCATCATACGCATCTTATGGTATGTAACTTTTATATTTGATTATGTGTTTCCTTACCATATAAAGATTTGATTTACTTAATTATTTTGATTGCAAACTTTTCACTTTATTGTATTTTTGCATACAAAGTTATAACATATATAATGAGTCTGTAAGATTTCAACTTGGACTGTTTACAGTAAACAAATTTTCTTAAGCGTATACTGTAGGTAAAATATCTCAAATGTTATTTTCACAATTTCTGTAATTTTGACTTATTATGTATTTTGCTTATTTTAGATCAATGCCTTTATATACGTAATAAATGATAAAAATAACATCTGCCTTATACTTATACAAACAAAATATGGATGCTTTGATTGGAATAAATTTTTTGATTTATTTTGCTTGTAAATGATTTCGCTGATAAATTTTAAAAAATAATAAGAATTTGTAAACTTTCTTTGATGCTCAAATTGCAATTTCTCTGCAATCATCCTTATTGATCATTACAATTTTTGTCCCTTAAAATCCTATTACTATTTATTAAAATTCAAAATCTGTGCGGTTAAATTATTCATTTTAATCATATAAATGTAATTGATTTTGTTATTTCCAGGAATTTTGACAAAAGCTTAATCTGTCCGTAACATCTTTGTTCAATTATTCATTAAAGTGAAACAATTATAACATACTTATAATTATATAAGTATACTAATTTTATTTTATTCCTGGATTTAAGAAGCAATTACATTTCAAGTTTAATTATTTTGTTTTCATTGATGAGTTTTATTCAGTTACACATTGACAATATCTGACAGTATCAAGCATATTAAAGTATGGTTGCGAAATATTGGGTGGACACAATTCAAGTTAAATTGTAAAAATATTTTATTTGATATGTTTTAGGTGTTTGAAAGTGCACGAATACTGCCATGATTTATGTTGACACTGGTAGACTTCCGATAAAGATATTTCGCATTTTCGTATATTTATATTTTTGCACAGGCTTTTAGAAAGTGATAATTGTATCCTGAGAATGTGTTATAATTCTTTGTTCAATGAATGTGAATATTTCAACAAACACTCTGTAAGCTGGGTTGTAAATAACAGGGAAAACCTTTTGGATTATGGACTTGAATTTCTCTGGTTTTGAGGCAAGAAATTAATCAATAAATAATGAACATTATCAAACAAATAATAACAGAAATTTCCATACAAAATCTCCTGAATGAAATTAATTGTCCAACAAAATTCATTTCAGAGACAAACTGTATTATTCAAGAAAGTCAAAACATCCTCTTTACAAATGAGAAATAAGAATGTCTTCACATAATCTTGCGATTGAAACTGGGCGTCGTAGAAATATTGAAAAAGAACGATGATTTTTTTTTTGTACTGGATTTTTTAAAACCAACATAAAAGACAAATTTCATTTTGTTTTGATTTGTATCTTTACAAAAATTTGAGAGGTAAATATGTATATAATAGAAAATTATTTGAAAAAAAAACATCCGCATCCAAATTAGTTCAATAACTGATTGTCCATAACTTGTCTCGGCTCTGCGATTCCGGATTTTTTTGCATTTCGCTTTTACGTTTAGAAATAGAAAAAAGCGTGGAATCCATTCTTTATGTTTCCTGTCTGTATATCTAAATATATGTATTTATTATGTGTCACAATAATTGTGCTATTTTTATGTAAAGAAGCGACAAATCATTCAAAGTAGGTCTATAAAAACAAGTATATATGCTGCTTTTCATATACAGAAGCGTCATACCATACAATGTTGACCTTTTATGCGTATAATGTTATAATATTGTATTAATATGTTATATAATAATAATAATAATAATAATAATAATAATAATACAATCTTAAAAATAAGGATCACCTTGCAAAAATGTCTTGCAAGAGAGGAAAGTATGCCGCTTATTTTTCTTTCATTTATTATTATTAAACAGTGTGTTATTTAAAAAAATACCCTTTGCGATTTCTCCTCAGATATATCAAAACAATGACTAAGACAATTATAGCTGCAGCAACTCCAGATACTGATCCAGCAATCAAAGGGACAGGATTTGGTTCTACGGGAAAAAAGAAAGATATCATAAATACACTTTTTTTAAAAATAAACTTCCAATATTGATTGATGGGAGCAGAGTTATAAACCTTTATTAAAGCACAACATGTTTAGTTCTGTCAAACAAAACTATGATTAAAAATGTTCTTCAATTACCACTTCAAAAAAGTTTCTGCTTTTTAACTCTTTTTAAAACCTTTTGAACACATCGTCCATAATAAGCAATGATAAATCAGTTAAAATTTTATTTTTTCAGATTTCATGTTTTGAAAATAACTGCTAGTAGATTTGTTGAAAATGTTATTTTAATGGTTGGAAAAAGGTTTGATGCAGATGCTGTGACAAACTAAGATATTCCACACTTCACGATTTGTTTCCTCCTAATATATTGCTTTTGAGAAAATATCGATGCGATAATATGTATAATCACTGTATATTTAGATGTGCATTTCTAAAAAAGAAGGATAATGTCTATGTGCTAACTGTATTCCGGGAAGTACTACATGTATTGGGATATGTTACCATACTGAATCATTTTGGAGATCTTGCATGGTTTTATAATTATATAACTGCTAAATTAATTTAAAAAAAAATATTGTAGTCTCAGGTAGTTAGTATTTTCATGATTTGACAGGGCTTGATGTTTTAGTTTTCTTTGGCATCTCTTAAAAGTAAATTTAATACAGGTATCAATATGTGAATGTCAAAATTTGGTAAGAAATTAAGTTTTAGAATTATCTGTAATCTATCCTTATTAACAAAAATACTTGTCGCAGTATTACAGTCTATCTATGAATTCCCCCTAATTTTGATTCAGCTGTAAAAATAAAATTGGTTAATGGCTTATCTAAAGTCTATATTTGATTAAGTAATTTTACGAAAATGCTTTTTAGAAAAACGATTCATGAAATGAAAGAACCCTTGAAAGTTGCCTGTACAACCTGTGGCAATGGAGGCTGAAAATTCCGACTCTAAACACCCGCCATTGGTACACACTGTAAACCGGACTCTACAACAAAAGATATAATTCAAAATCTTGAAAAAAAATAATAAAGCAACATGATTTTTAAAAAATGTTTAAAAACATGTCTTGCTCTCTGGAATAAAAAATGCCTTTTAAGACATATGATCTATTAAATGAAAAAAAACCATTATGTTATACAGCCTATTCCCAGAAAGGCTTCACCTATATCCAGAAATAGAAATCTATATCTTATTTTAAAATATAAGAAAAATAAGCCACCTTTGATAATTGAAACATGCTCAAAATATACCATCTAACTGTAACGTAATACTTAGTGGGTAAATTGTTTTAGTCATAATAACAAAGGATCATTTCATTATAAATAGGGATCTGACCTATAGGACCAGGATTGGTTTTTTCTCTACAAAAAGCTTGTCGATTTCCGTTCTGATTAATGACATTAGGTTGAATAAATATAACAATTTGTTTTTCCTAAATCTTTATTGCAGTGAGTAGAGGTAGGATTTTTTGAGTTTGTTATCTCTGTGTAATTTATATTTGTCTTTACTTCTCATTGTGCATAATGGTAATGTCTACTGTCTCTGAAATACTTTTCTTTATGTCTAGGCCATTTATCCATTTGTCCGGCCAGCAACCACACAATTTTTAGCAAAAAACGCATTGGTTGCCCATCGTATAACCCATTGCTGCATAATGTGACGGATACTTTAAAGACTACTAGTCCGATGTACACCGATATTGGGGCATCGCTCACACCACGGATTACCACCGGCCGGGAAATGTGACTAATGCCTAGGTCACATTTAACCCGATGGTCGGGCGACCAAATTTTTTCTGGTCTTGTCGGCTGAAAGAACATGATCGGGCGACACAAGTATCGGGCGAAACGAAGAAGTCACATTTATTCTTAGGAACAACGATGACTTGGATAAATAATACAAGAAGGATATGGAGATAACTAACAGTATTCAATCTCAAAGTCCATAAAACAATACAAAATAAGAGCAGAGAAAACACGGACCTCCGAAACATCAGAGGCGGGATCAGGTGCCATGGAGGAGTAAGCATTCCCTGCTGACGGGTCATACCCGCCGTTTGCTCCTTGTCATGATCAGGAAATAACGGAAAAATCCGTCGTCAATTCAGTGTATAAATAATGGACTAACAATTGGTATGAAAAACGTCAGTCAGGATTTGACTCAATGATAAATTGTATTTGCTGAAATGGTCATTGTATCGACCATAGACCTTACGAAATGATTACTTTAAACGAGACTGTTGATATTCTTGTTTCAACAATTGCTTTTTTCTTTAGAGATCAGCAATATTTTTTATAAATCTATATTCAGAAAGGTGACATGAGTAATGTTTGCAAGACAAAGTGGCAGAATTTTGTAAGTTTGTGACACAATGTTAAAAATGTGTGCAAAATCTTGTAAAGAATTGCATAGAAAAAGACAAAAGGCGCACATCTAATCAGCAAAGAAAACTTAAGATTTCTTTATATTTTACGGATTTATTTTTTATGTTATTCCATTCAAAAAATGTATATCAATCCGTGAAACAAAATTTTGTTTGTGTCATGTATCCTTTTTAGGTTAAATATTCGTAAGTCGGCCAATTGTCGCCCGATAATCGAGCTCTGAGCTACAGTTTGATTTTAACCGTAGGCCGAAATATTTGACCCCCTTATTGTCGAACGACGGACGACCGACTTTATAAACTTACCACCAATGGTCGGACAATGATCGAAGGTTGGTCAATGGATTGCTTCAATCAATGAAATCGGCCACAGACGCAGAAAAAATTATAACTTGGACCGATAGACACAAAATTGGTCGGCCGACAAAAAAAGAGGTCAAAATCGTGCATGACAACGGCCGATGAACTGCCGTTTGTAACCCGACAAATCCCATTTTTACTTCAAAAACCGTCGGCCGTTGGTCATGTTCGGAAATGTGACTGGGATTTAAGGCATTAAAGTCATCATATCGTAAGTAATATGGCCAAAACAATGACTTTTTCAGCAAATACAATTTATACACTGAATCAAATGCTTACTGACGTTTGTCATATTAATTCTTAGACCATTATTTATACACTGAATTGACGACGGATTATTCCGTTATTTCCCGATCATGACAAGGAGCACAGGGCGGATGTTCACTCCTCCATGGCACCCGATCCTACCACTGCTGTTTTGGGGTCCGTGTTTGCTATGCTCCTGTATTTTTTTTTTACTGTTTTATGGACTTTGATATCGAAAACTGTTCGTTATCTTCGCATTTTTCTCCTCTCAATGTGCTTTAAGGTTCTTAAAGGTTTTCAGAAAAGTCTCATAAAAAATGAAATTTTTAGCCCTAAAAGATTTTTAAAATTGAATATTTAAAGTCATGGAGGTTCATTTTAATCTTACCATAGATACCAATGTTTATTAACATGATATGAAATTAGAAGTGATTTATGGAGTTTTGCAATGATTGGAAAATCTTCATACACTATGCATTGTAAAACGATTGAAGTAAATAGAAGAAATTAAAGTAGCTTATATGTATAAAAATTGTGCAATTTCTAAGAAAGCCTAGATACCTATAATTTTTATTTTAAAATTTTTGTTGATCAAAGTTGAATTGGAAAATGCAAAGTATTCGGTAGGTGTTTTTTATTCGCATGTCCTGAAAAATTAATTAAGATGTACTAATTTTCTCTTTTTAATATGCTTTACTTTACAGATGAAGTTTGAAGAATTACAGTGGCAAAACGCATTACCCAAATTTAGTGACTTTTTGTGATCATTTTCAATTAGTCAATGCCTGATTTTCATAACCTTAGGTCGGAGTACCTAAACATTAAAAAAACATTAATTTATCGTTAAATTTTTAGCGTTAAATTCTTTTATAAGCTCGATGGACATTAATTTAACGTTAAATATTTAAAGTTAAATTAATGTATTTTTCATGTTAGGCACAAATGGTTGTGTTTAATTGTTATGCATAGAAAAAAAAATATTGCATTAAAAAAAATGAGTATTGTTTTGAAGAGTTTTAAGCATTTATTTTATTATGAAAATACTTTCGTCTCACCTATAATCAGTATCCGGTTCGAGATAGCCGTTGCAATACTGCCCTTTGTTATCACATTCCCCTTCACTACCGACAGTAAAACTTTCAGGTTGTTTAATATCTGTATCTAGAAAATTAAAAAATCATTATCAATCATTTTTACAGGATTTTTCGCACCTTATCAGTGTATCCTCTATTATCTTCAAGCCTTTTTTCTCCGTTTCATATCAATAGAACTAGTTCTGTAAAGGAGAATGTTCTCAAACTGTCCATTCTGTGAGAGAAAGTATTGTTCGAGGTCCGAAGGGCTTAAACCATTTTCTCTGTTGTTAACTAAGAAAGTGTCCGAGGTGATGGCTATGTATTTTCTATGATTATTTAACACTCAATTGTCTAGAAAGTAATGAATGAAAAAAAAAGAAAGATGGAAAATATTTACGTATTAATTAACTTAATAGACAGTGCAAGTTAAATTTGAATCCAAGGGATAGCACTAGCTCACTTTTCTTACTACTTCCCATGTAAAGCTTCATGAATAAAGAGGTCCTCATCGGATGGAGAAAGTATAAATCCATCTTTAGCAAAATACAGGTCTATTCGCTATATCCCAGTAAACTTGAAATTAAAGACACTACAGAGTCCACACAGACGATAAAGGCCAACTAACATATGTATAAAATTCGAAATGATTTCAACTTTTACATCGTCAACTTTCCTATTCTATGTATTCCACCGTCAGCTGCATATGGTGCGTACATCTTCAAAATTTTTTGGTACTTAAGAGCATTCTTAAGATCATTTTTTAAATCGATGCCTGTTCCTGACAGATAAGTTGATGTTACTCGAGTTTCAACATTTTTGTAACTAGTCAGCAGCTCTTAAATTTTATGATCATAATAATGACCTTGTTATCAAGTATAACCAATCATTGACTCATAGTTTGACTCACGACTTAATTTCAAACCAATTTGTCATGCATTTGTTTTTATATACTATATATGTTTTTATGTACATTTGACTTCAGAATGCCCCGTCTATCTAATTAACACATAGGGCTTATGGCAGATATCACTGGTCAATAGGAGGCGTTTACTCCTCCCAGGCACCTAATCCCAACACTGAAGTTTTGTGTTTATGTCTTTTTCACAAATTTGTATCGTTCAAAAATATTATGAGATTGATCCCTTTCATTAAAATTTCTGAAACTGATACTTTCTGATATATTGAACAGAGTCACATAAATAAATAAGATAAGGTGCTTGATTAATATTTACAAGTAAAATTTC
Organism: Saccostrea cuccullata; assembly: GCF_032062105.1. NCBI lineage: Eukaryota > Metazoa > Mollusca > Bivalvia > Ostreida > Ostreidae > Saccostrea > Saccostrea cuccullata. Next base: position 181,744 of record NW_026924788.1, read on the forward strand.
ATTCCGTTTTTGGAATATACATCAAAAGTAATAATATTATTGATTCAAATTAAATTACGACAAAATGTGATTATTTACCAGTTGTGCATTTTGGGGACCAGGACTGTGTCGCAACATACAAATTATTGTCCTCGTTTTTATAAACATCCCTCCATGTTTTATATATTTTCTTCCTTTTTATCATATCGACGTAGTCTTCCTTAGATCCATGAAAGGGCACTAAAATTGAGATTAATAACTTTATTCATTAGCTAAATGCTTAGTTTTTAACTTATGGATTACTTAATGTCTGATGCATAGAGGCATGTTGCAACCACTATTGAAATAACGACCACTTTTGAAATAATTATATCAAAAGTGGTTGAGAGTGCATTTCAATAGCAAACGTAGTTAGTAACCACTATTGAAATACTTATATCAATAGTGGTTGAGTGTGTATTTCAATAGCAAACGTAGTTAGTAAACACTATTGAAATACGACCACTATTGAAATAATTATACCAATAGTGGTTGAGAGTGCATTTCAATAACAAACATAGGTAATAACCACTATTGAAATATGACCACTATAATTGAAATAATTATTTCAATAGTGGGCGAGAGTGCATTTCAATACAATAACCATAGGTTTCAACCACTATTGAAATGCGAGCACAACTAAAATAATTTTTTAATAGTGGGTGACAGTGCATTTCAATATGGTAATCATAGGTTTCAACCACTATTAAAATACTACCAGTATTGAAAGAAACGTTTCACCGCGTCAGAAACCTGTGAAATAATTATTTCAATATATATTGGATTCATTGTTCAATGCACTTATGCTTGTTATTGAAATGCACTATCAACCTCTATTGAAATAATTATTTCAATGGTGGTTGTATTTCCATAGTGGTTATTACCTATATTCGTTATCGAAATGCACTCTCAACCACTATTGATATAATTATTTCAATAGTGGCTGTATTTCAATAGTGGTTATTACCTATGTTTGTTATTGAAATGCACTCTCAAACACTATTGATATAATTATATCAATAGTGGTTGTATTTCAATAGTGGTTACTAACTATGTTTGGTATTGAAATGCACTCTCAACCACTATTGATATAATTATTTCAATAGTGGTCGTTATTTCAATAGTGGTTGCAACAGAGGCATTTGAGATCAAAGTGATATATACAAAAATAACGAACAACATTCAAGCTTAGAAATCTATTCATACAATAGAAATGTAATGTCAATTCCTACCTGATATTCCTTTGAAATGTTTTGCCACAATTATGTACCACTTCACAGGGATTCCGTTCTGATTATCACATAGAAAACGTTTGTTAAGCAAAACTTTTAACTGTTTCTCGTCGTTTGAGACTTGAGACGATGAACCTTTGCTTATTACATGTTCCCCTGGTAGAAGGTGAATTGGTATTGGTGCTGTGGTAAAAATGTACAAGAATTCTCAAAAGCATAAATGCAGAGAAATATTGTCATTCAGTATATATCATGAAACTTAAAATGTGTAATATAAAAAAAAAATTATATGTACCTCCTGCTTTTATTTTTTCAGTGAAATTGCAAAAGTCTCTTTCAGATGTGTTGGCATTGGTTTTTGCAAATATCTGTTTTTTATTAAGAAATTAACATATATTATTTATTAAAAATAAGAAAAATTAAAGGAAATAACAACGATAGAAAAATATTTTATTGAAAAGAGTATTTGACATTGTAACATAAAATCTATGTTCATAAATATTTTATAAAGCAAATGTGTCCAACAGTTTAGAGTTGAAATAAAATAACACTCAAGAATCTTACTTGGAAGGTGTACTTTCTTTCAGGGATAACATCAATTACAGCTTTTCGTTTACTACTGGGGTATTTGAACTCCTTTAAAATTAAATGTATTGATACATTAATATCTATAAATAAATACCTTGAAAAGGAAAACGTGTAAAATGTCATGAAAATTCAAACCTTTTTAAAGTTACTTGAATCTGTATATCTAACGAAATAGTTTTGTATTATCCCATTTAGATCACGAGTAGATGGCGGGTCCCACGTTATGTACACTTTTCTGGTAGCTGTAACATTACTCTCCTGTATCACCTTAACGTTAGTTAAAGGTCCTGGTGCTAAAATAGTGAAAAAATGAATTCATTTTTGTAATGTTGTAATGTTGTAAATACAAAAGCTCATAAAGTTAGTTGATAATATGTGCACGTGTCTTAATGATAACATGACCATATTATTTTTGAGATCCTTATTTGTTTTTCTTTTTTACAAACCCCTTTCTATCAAACTGACCCTGGAGCAATAAAATTCCCAATAATTTTTTTTAAAAGCAACGAAATGTCGACATTTTATGCAACATGAACACTATTATATATAAAAAATTGTACACATCTTGTTCTTGAATTTTTTTTAAAACAATAACCACAATAAAAAAAATAATTTCCCAATTACTTCTTGAGCTGCAGGTCTGTATCTCGGAAAAAAATTGATTCAAAAGTGTACTGTAAGAAATTTATTGCATAGAACCTCAACAACACTAACCTGGTTTTTCAAAGAAGAGAAATGTTAACACATTTTACCTTATGTTTTACTATTATATTTAATTTTATTTTATATAAAATTCTTGCTTTATTATGTAAGATACCCCCAAACACACACGGAAATGAGAGTGACATTTCAGCACCGCCGACAGCAGAATTGTAAGTTTTACAGTTAAAACTAATCCATTCTGCGCAACGATCATATGAAATAAGGTTTCTGGCGATAAATCAAAACCTCAATGGAGGTAATGAAAATATCTTTGACAGCAAATACATCAGTGACCAAAATCTATTTATAAGTGAGAAAAAAATTAAACGATTGATTTGATTGTTTGTTGTTAAATCCCTCTCGAGAATTTTTCATTTAGATGGAGACACCACCACTTGCATGCGGAGGGTCATAAATTCCGTAAAATACTCGGCACAAACGACCATTGATATCAAGGCCAAACATTTTGGGAAAAATAATAAAAAGAAAAAGAAAGGAAAAACCAGCAGAAACATAAAATGCAAGAATCATTTGAATGGAAAATGTATCAATCTTTCAAATTAAAACATAAAGCAGAACATATTAAGACCAATATTAAAGATAAAAAAATAAATAATATGTATAGAAATCTTTAATAGCTATTGCAAACTGTGTTTTATTGTAGAAACTAAACTGTAATGGATAAAAGGTAAAATCTTACATTTCTAAGGAATAAAACTGTTAAACCCAGATTTGCTTAAGTAATTAGGATAAAGTCTTCTTTTTAGCGAATTCTTGGGGGAAAGGGGAGGCACTATATATATCCAGTATTTTCGCGTGGATGGGGGAATTGCTTCGGGGAAATGTAAATTGCACCACTGATCTAATGAATTAGATAATAAAATTCATATATTACCACTCATTGCTGTTTGTATGTGATCAAGATGTACAGTGCTCGCATTAAAAGGTTCGGTGATGACAGATAAAGAAATACTGTAGTTCCAGTAGGAGTCAAGATTGGAAACTGTGCACCTTGTATTTGAATAACCTGCATATCAATAAAAAATGCATTTATAAATTAATTCTCTTTGAGGTAATACAGTATTGTAGCAGTATCTTTGCTCTATTTCACAAGGATGATTTTATGGTACATTGATTATTTTACCTTCTTTTGTGCAGAATGAAACAATTTCTTTGGTTTCCTTGTCAGTTGCAGTAACATTATATGATGTTGGTCCAGTCTTAATTTCTGGAAGCTTCCAGTTCAAGCTTACTGATGACGATGTTTTGTTGTACGGTCTAAATTCACGTGCAGGTTTGGGAGCTGTAAATCATACATAGAATTCATTTTTAATCTTTAAAACATTTATTTGAGTTAATGACTACTTAACTTCCAGTATATACGAGTGATTTATTTATTATATATATAGGGTTCAAATTTTTGAGAATTCCATTTTACTGTTAAAATGTATTATTATAATAAATTTAGACTTAAATAATGTATGAAACTGTTACGGAAGAGAACGTCTCGTAAAATGGAATATATAGTATTATATAAGAAATCGATATTGTACAGGACGACAATAAAATAATTCTGCTTCAAACATAGCTTGTAAATAGATTTTCCATCACAGATATGAACAGCAGAAGTTTATAATTTTTTTCTCTTTATCACTTAAATATTTTATTTCAATTTTAAAACCACAATTTCCGACACCAAATTTGCAGCTCATATTGCTTCAAAGAAAATATATATCTAACGACTTTTTAAATCGAATTTGTAAATTTAATATTAAGGTTATCAATAAGACTAAATCATTCTATCAATTTGTATGAAATCCTTGACAAGAAGCGGGATTTTGCACATTAAAGTGCTTTTTTTTTTTTTTTTTTAGCGATGATGGACAATGAAAAACTCCAAAAGATTAATCAAAAAATTTCAAATAAATATATCACAGTTGCTATGGTTAATAAAAATACAATAATTATGATATCAACATTCTTTAACTATAGAAAAAAAAGCAAAATGAAATTCATTATACCAAAGTTTTTCATTACATTATAATCAAAATTGTGGGGTTTTTAGCCGAGATTATTGCTCAAAGAGCAATTGCAGGCTTATGTGACCCTGTTCAAGACAGGATGTCAACCCCATAGTCGCCATTTTAAAGTTACGTGTAAAAATATAGTTCTTACTCTCAACCGCTTTTGAGATAATACAAACACTAAATAAAGAAACAAAAATAAAACGAAGTTTTATCTAAATAAATAAACTTATTTAGTACCTTTGAAAACTTCAGTCTTAAGTCAAAGAACAGAGTTCAATTAGTGTTAGGATTTTTGATAATCAGTGTTACACGTATCTTAGTTCTCTACACATACGAAGAAAAGCAGGAGAGGTAACCAGACTGGCCTGTTTGTTTATTTTCAGTTGCGGTACCAGATTAATTCTGATTCTGACAAAATAGGACCGTGGTATTTAACAGAATCGAAACTCACTGTCAGTGTCTTATCATTTATATTGATAGTTTTAAAATGATTTTTTCATCAGAATTTTAAATCTGATATTCTTTTTTTTTTTAAATCTGTTAATACAATATAAACGTATGATTCATGTAAGAAATTCATAATGATTCTACTTTATAAATGAGCCCGGCTCTCTGTACTTCTGAGTACTTTGATTTTTTTAACGATAATCAACTCCGTTAAAGATTTAAGACTCGTAAAGGTATATTATACACAGGACACTTATCTTGAAATGCTAAAAAAAATAAAAGTAAAATATAAATAAATGCTTTTTTAAACAGGTTGTGTTCAGATAATAGAAACAACTTACGTTCAGAAAATGTACGAACAGTTTCGGATGTAGTCGGATCGCTCAGTTCTAACACACTGTTGACCTCGGCAGAAATGTTAAAGGAGTAATAGCAGTAGGGTAAAAGGTTTTGGGTCGTAAAGACAGTTCCAGACTGATTGGTGTTATACGTTGTAGAAAGGGAATTATTATGGTTGCTTGCAATAATTCTGTAATTGACAATGATTCCATTCGAATAACAAGGTGGACTCCATCTCAATTCAACTCCTCTCGAAGAAGTTACTTTTAAGTCCAGTTCAGAAACTGGATTTGGAACTACAATATAATGAAGTAAAATAAATATTTGAAACCAATAAACTGTGGTTCAATTTTCACAAAACAAATGACTCAACACAAACAGAATATCCCATATACAGGGTGTCCCAAAACATATGTTACACATTTAATCATTTATAACTTTATCAAACCACAACCATTCAAAAAGATATTTCGTCAACGTTTAGTGTATTAGCATACATTTTATCTAACAAACTTTCATGAAATCTTCACGTAATAATGATGTCTAAATGACGTCATCATATTTTTAATATGGAACCTTCATGTGATCAGCTGATAGAAATTGACAAACTTTGATATGGGTGTAAATCTGGTACTTTAGTCATTAGAACCATGAGAACACAACAACCTGTAATGAAAGTGCCCAACAGAATGCTAATTTACAGATTTGTAAGGAAGTTTGAAGTTAAAGGCACCATAAATGACACATGACTGAATTATGATGTTAGAAGACAAAGGAGTGCCAATACCAAAGAGAACATTAATACCATTAATGGAGTATTACTCTACTGAAACTTTATTTTTAATCAATCCCTTAGACGGGCCATTCATGAACAAGATAACTCCTTAGGTAAATCTAGCGTCCATACAAATCCCGAATACGATTTAAAACTGGTTTTTTATAAGATAATTGTAATGCAGCATTTGAAAGGGACAGAAGAGTTTCCTCATTTGATTTTAATTGTAACCGACCCTGAAAATTTAACAGATGCATCTTTTTCCGATTAAGCCCACTTCCATTTTAACAATGTTGTTAAAGAGAATCTTATATTCTAGTGTTTAGTAAAATCCAAATTTAATGTAAAAACCTCTAAACTGTCAGAATGTTACATTTAAAACTTGGTAAAAAAAACTTCGGAAATCGTGTTCATGCAAAGTTAATTCAAGGGACGTAATTTGGAACATGCTGTAAAATGACCTATGTTATTCAAAAGAAATAAATATTGATGACTATTAAGGTAGCTATAAGAATTTATGCTAGACAAAAAATTTATGATAATTTTAGTGTATATTCTAAATTTCATTGATGTAACTTGAGGTATTAAATTTTTATAACGATTTAAAAGTGTAACATATGTTTTGGGACACCCTGTATGTATATCGTACACCCTGTATGTATATGTAATTAAAAAATCATTTTTATTTTCTTAACAGAGAGAGAGAGAGAGAGATAGAGAAAGAGAAAGAGAGGGAAATACCTGCAGGTTTAGTTCTTATTGATATCGGATCACTATAATTTCCAAAACCAACCGAGGTGGCCATTCTTACTCGAAGTGTGTAGTTCCAGAAGTATTCTAAACTTTCAAGCGTTGTTGAATAGGAAAGCTTGTTTTCCGTAATTGCCACGTTTTTTACTTTTTTAATATTTAAAGCGTTCTGCATATTTGCTTCACAACCGCTGTGAGCTTTAAATACATATTCAACTTGAAAATGTGTGAGTTTCCCATTTTCCTTCTCAGGTTTGTTGAATTTGATACTTATGGTTGAGTTTGTGACGGAATCTCTTTGAAGACCAAGTGGAGCAGAAGGATCTTGAAAAAAAGGACATCATTAATGTATGATTTTAATGATTACAAGGTAATAGAAGTGGCATTTGCTGGAAGAAAAGTTTTTGTGAATTTGCTCGTTTTGCATGGTATAAAATTCATAAAAAATAAAAGGAGCTTTCTTTATACAAAAGTTTTAAACACTTCTTTGCTTTTCTGAATTTGTCTTATTATTTTTGTGCATTTAATCTATGCTCGACTATAAGACGTTTGAAACTAAATCATCGTTGCAATAAAATAGAGTTAAAGAAACATTAAAGAAGGGGTTGCAAGTTCTGATACATTAAATAAAGAAATGGGCGGAAATGTTCTACAGAGGAAAACAAATAAAATAAATGTATAAATTGCATATTGCAATTTAGTATGCTTTTTCTTTCTAGCTTGTAATCTATATGAAATTAATTTATTCCTGTTTGATTAAAGGGTTTATGTGACATATATGTACTTGTAATAATTGCTGGAGTAGTGATATTTAACTTCACTATCAACTGTATCAAAAATATATGCTTATATATTCCATAATTGTAAATCACTTGATGCACTAATTGTCTTTAATCTACCTTACTCAAAATAGTTATTAAACGATAGATAAAAACACATTAAATTGCATGCAATATAAAAACGTATATATACACGAGTATTTAAATAACACAATGTTGAATTATATAAAAACACCTTACAGAACATTTGATGTTTTTATTGCAAATATGCAGATCATTATAGAACATGATTATGAGAATTAGATGGGAAATGGGCTGCAATAACATTATCAATCAACAAAATATTACAAATTGCAAAATTTCACTTACAATCTTCTGATGTTCTCATTTCAGTAGTTGATATCCGCCCATATCCTTCTTTTGTATACGCAGTGACCTCGAAAATATAATTGTTGGACTTTTCCAATCCTGTTACATTATGACGAAAAGATAAGTCGTGATTTTTGAAGATCTCTGACTTGGATGTACCACATTCGCCTGAATTTGATATCTTATAAAAAAAAGCATAAAAATAAATGTTCTATAGGATGTTTTAAAGAACATCTTTCTATATGGACACATATATGGGAAAATATTTTTTAATGCAATATGGTCACAAAACGCAGCTGATCATTTATTTTCATCAACTTTACTTTTACTAAATGTGCATTTCGGTTCTATTGATTTTTTTCATCATGCTATCGCTTCGTTCGATCAAGCATAAATTCAATATTAAACCCTTCTTTTTTATTCAATAGTACTTGTGTTTTCAACTAATTATATACTTGTATATTCATTGGATTTAAATTATATTTCAAATTATCCAAAATGAAAATAATTATCTTTAAAAACAAATAAAATTTCTGTGATTTAATGATGAACAATTTAAGTCATATTTTAATTAAGAAAAAAAACATATAGTCATTACTTTCCGCTCTATACACACATGAAGATCAATATGATAGACACTTTCCACTAAGGAAAATGCTACTGCATGATGTTCTACTTTTAAGAGATAAAAATTACTTACTATGTTCTCTTCCATAGATCTTCCGGGAAACTACAAGGAATAAGATCAGTAAATTAGTACAAAAACATTTGATACAGAATATCATGAAATATGTGGAGGAAACGAAAAGTATTCGAGCTCAAAGTCTATTAAACATAAACAAAACAGGGGCGAAGCAAAGAGAGACTCAAAATCATCAGCGGTGGGATCAGGTACAATTGAGGGTGAGTATCCCATGCCGACCTGTCACACCCGCTGTGTGCTCCTTGGCATGTCTACTTTCATGTAAAATATACAATATGTAACGACATGTGTCAGACTCTCGTATCGTTTATATCAAGCTCACACGAATGGAGATACCCTGGTAATTATTGTTTATTGACAATACGATATATCTAAATGTCGATTTGAAGGTCACCACAAGTGTTTTCTTCCTTTCACGTAAAATATTTTGAACAAATTCTGCTTCATATAAATATACATCGAATTCGTTTCATTCCTTCTCTGGTCCATTTAAAAAAACATCTTGTATAAAATTTTTAAAACGAGGCTGAGAAAATATTCCTGAGTTCCTAAACTACAAAATATTTTATCAATATAAAACATGTAAAATAAAAGTTTTTTTTTATATTGTTGATCATTAGAGTTTGATCTGAAAAATCCCCATTGTCAAAAATATGTAAATGAAAATGATTTCAGATCATATTGAATACACCGTCCTTTTTGTTAATTAACTGCACAATCAATTTAATCATGTCTTTGGCAGTTCTGACGCTTTCTATATAATTTTTCTCGTAAACATTAAAGAAGGTTTAAGAGCTGTTGACCTTTGGTTTGACTAGTGTTTAGAACAATTGAACTATTATCTTAAAAAAGTGGAAGAACTAAGAATATCATTGAAAGTTCAAACAACTTATTAATAAATTACATAGGCAATTTAGCCACATATGATCCACATATACATTGCCTTTCACTACTGGACTTGAAAATCCCTGATATTCTGATTATTCTCTGAAAATCTCTCAAAGACTCTGTACCTTCACTGTAAATCTCTGTACTTGCCTCTGTACTTTACAGTACAACACAGTAAATCACTGTACAGAAGCACAGCATTTCACAGCACCTCCCTGTACTTCACAGTACGTTTCCTCTGTACATCACAGTACTCTACAGTACTTCCTAGTACGCAGTCACTGTTTTTCACTGTACGTAACAGCCTTTTACTGTACATATTACTGTACTTCACAGTACATTACTATTATGCCCTGTACACATAAACTGTACATTACAGTACATCAGGGTATTTCACAGTACACAGTTCTGTACATTACTGTACGGCACAGATTTACCCTGTACTTTTTGTTTTTTAATTTTAGATTTAATAGAAAGTCTTATTTCTAGTAAATGACTGAATTAACAATAATAATTCTGTCAACAAAGATTTATTCAAATTGGTATTTATATTTTCATGTTTGCTATGTGCAAGCATTTTTAGGTGAAATTTCCAATATCACGTCTGTTAAAAAAAATAATGGAGACAAAATATGAAATTTCATATGAAGATCATATGTGGCTCATATGAGAATCATATGTATATACATTCATATGAGAATCATATGTGGCCAATCATATGAGAATCATATCATCAAACATATGTTAATCATATGAAGTAATATACATATGATTCTCATATGAAAGTTCTTACATATGAGAATCATATGTGGCTAAGTTGCCTGTATACGTATGCATTCTAATAAACTTAAAACATTCCCAGAAATATGGAATAGGTCCAGTTGTATTATTTAAACCGTCCTTTTTAACCTTTTTACAGACCTGTGAATAAAGGAAATATCTTTTCCTAAAAGTTGTTAAATGAACTTTTAACATACCCCAAACCATACTTGGCTAAAGCTATCTATACCTCTGTGAAAGGTAAAAAAAGAGTCGTGAAATCTTAATTTTATAAATAATGCTTGCATGCTTTATCTTAAGCATGACATATTGACAACAAATCTATATATGTATTTGACAATCCGCACTGAATTCACCAAGTAAAAGGTTAGAGTCTGGGAACATTCTTTTTATCTATTACACATGTTATACAAGGATTCTCCAAGAGACACATCTCTTTATATTTGGATACTTTACTTAATATTTTGAAACTTTACCAGAAAAAAACGTTCATGGTTACCTAGAAGCAAATCTTTATGAGAAACATAAGGACTTCAATTTTTCTATAGTTAACAACCTTTATCATCTGCATATGGAGTTCTTATCTCCCAGTTGATCCAATAAACAAGAGCAAGCTCTATATTTGTTTCTTAAATTTCTTAAACAAGGAAAGCTTATGACAAAGAAGTAAATGAAAGGAGGATTTCAACAGTTTTTGTTTACAGTCAACATTTCGCAAGTTCTATGGTCGATACAATGACATATTGTCAGCAAATAAAATCTATCATTATGTCAAATAAACTGACATTTTTCATACAGATTGTTTCGCCATAATTTACAAATTGAATTGTCTACAACTTTTTTTCATTTACACGACGATGGCAATGAGCACATGGTCGGGTGTGACAGATAGGCAGGGGATGCTTATTGCTCCACTGCATCTGATCACACTTGATTGCTCTGCTCCCAATGTGTATGGTTTTATTAGACTTTAAAATTAGTGTTATCTTTCTTATCAAAGACAAATGAAGCTTAAGAGTATAATAATGATAAGCAATTTTACATTGTTGGTGTTTGCTAGTGCATCTGGACAACCTCTCTCACATTCCTTGCAGTTGAAAATTACTTCACGGACACACTTCTCTTCATGTTTTACTACTAATCGATATTTGAGAATAACTCCATTTGGTTTTGATGGTTTTGTCCAAGAAACTATGATTGAAGTGGATGATATATTCTCTGCTGTCAAAGATTGAACTTCATCTGGCACTGTGACAAAAAAATCAGTGATTAGAAGTACAAAATAATTGAGCCTCTAGATGCAAGAACAACAAAAGACCGAGCTTTAACGGTCACTTGTGTTAAATACAACCCTATAAGTAACCCATGGTAGTTATTATGAAAAAAATAATCAGAAACGCAAAATAAAAGATATGATGATCCTTTACCTGAACATCAAATTATGTAAAGTGAATATCTATCATACGTGAGAAACAACGGGCTAAATTAACAATATAAATGTAAATGACACTTCAATTCAGAAGTTCCACTTTTTGTATTGTCTTCGAAATTTTACACACAGTTGAAAAATCGTTTATACCAATTATAAATCAATGAACTAAAATGATGTACAATAAAATGACAAATAACATATGATAACAATTATCAAATAATTTCATAAAATGAATGTATATCCAAGTCGAATGACCCAGTCTCTTGTAACGCGAATTTCATGACGTTAAACATATGGATCGTATGCATAAAAATTTTCTTAAGTATGTGCTAAAATATCTGAAGCATATTCTTAGCTGGGTAACATACTTAATTTCTGTTGCATAAAAATTCTAAACAACATGCTTAGTGATTCTTAGATAAGCATATCACAATATGCTTAAATACACTGTTGCCATGTCAATAAAGCCACTTCCGCTTTCACTTAAATGTAAACAAACACATATCATAATAAAGAAACTAAGAAATAATATTTTGAAAAATGTTGTTCATATTTATTTAATAATCACCTTCCTCTTATAACTATTCATTAAAAAATTTTGATCACTTTAATAGATCAAAATATTTTGTTTGATATTGATAACATGTTCTTATTATCATCTCAGAGAGAGAGAGAGAATGAATAAACTGTGGAGGATGTACAGAAAAAATTGCATACATGAGAGGAAGAGCGAATCATTATATTTTTTAATTAAAATATATTTTTTAAGAGGGCATATATGGTATACTTGTACACTTTTTCCACAATGAATTTAGGTTTCCTTTCGAATATGTGTATGTAATTGTGTAATATTTAGCACTTTTCTGAATACAGTCATTCCCTCCCTCCCTCCCTCTCTCTCTCTCTCTCTCTCTCTCTCTCTCTCTCTCTCTCTCTCTCTCTCTCTCGGGGTGTCGATTGAATGAAAATCAGGTATGTAATATGGGGTTGTTACAACGCACTTTGAAAAATTACGCACTTTGAAAAAATTTTTCAAAGTGCGTTAAAATTTGGGACCAAGCTAACGCACTTTGAAAAAAATAATTTTTTTTCAAAGTGCGTTAATATCGACCATATTAACGCACTTTGAAAAAAATGTAAAGATTGATCAATATTCCTTCAAATAATCGGTATGATAAAAAACAGATCCTGGATTGATAACTTTTTTATGATAAGTCATTGTAGGACCTGGGATATTGACGTTTTAAATATTTAAGTTTTTAATGAAATACAAGGGAAAATGAAAGGGTCTTGAAAAAAAGAGTGACGATTGTTCAAGTTCATTAATTCGTTTCTTCTTTTTTTTTTTTAAATTCTAGTCTTTGATAAGTAGATTTAAAGGTGTACAGGGGGCACTAACAGAGGACAGCTTCAAGCAACATAGCATTTATCATAATAAAAAGGGGCATAAATAACAAATAAAATCTTTCCATGACTAAAATATGATTTTTTTTTTTCAAAGTGTGTTAAGTATCTCCATGGTAAAATATATTGATGTAGACTCTTAACGCACTTTGAAAATTTTTTTCAAAGTGCGTTGAGTTGGTCCAAAATTTAACGCACTTTGAAAAAAAATTTCAAAGTGCGTTGATTTTGTCCCAATTTTAACGCACTTTGAAAAATTTTTTCAAAGTGCGTAATTTTTTCAAAGTGCGTTGCCACATGGGGTATATGTAAATCGAATTCTTCTGATAATGTAAGAATAATTTTAAGCATAACTAAAAGCACTTGGGAACTCAATAAGAATGACTGCTTTGTCACAGGTGCTGACAGAACTATGCAACAATCAAATGACGTCATATTTTAAACCGTTTGATGATAAATGGCTAGCATCTTGATAAGTATATAAATGCCTCATAATAAAGCGGATACATGCAGATTGTGATTAATTTCATTGATTTTCTATTTATTTTGTTTTAAAGTTCCTTTAATTATTTTTGTGTAATTAGCTCTTACAAATATCTTGAGCAATATGCTTAAAAACTTAAGACAGGTAGATGCCATGCTTAACTTCAAGCATATGCTGAGTTGAGAAGTTTTATGCAAGATGCTAAGCAATATGCTAAGTAAAATTCCAATCTGCTAAGCAGAAAAAACAGTACTTAAGTATATGCTTAAGGACTTAAGAATTTCTATGCATACGAACCATGGATTTTTAATTTTTATCACAGGCCCTTGGTTTGTCTGCTTTTCACCCACAAACAAGCAGAAAAGATTTTTTATTAAAAAATAAAATGCATTTTCACTAGATAATCATTAGAGTCCCACTTTGTAATAACAACTCCAGACCAATTCATGCCAATTTACATAAACAATAGCAATAATAAATCATGATAAATTCTGTTTTTGCACTATTTAACATGAAAATTTTCTTATCGCGAACGTAATTGAAACTATCAAAACGCGTGTCATGGACCGTCTGTGAACAAAAAAAATGCACATTCGAGGTGCATGTGTACTGGTATGGTTTCATATAATGGTGTTTTACTTTTATAATTTGGTTTAGAACTGTTTTTTTTATAGAAAAGCCTCGCATAAAGTATAAACAGTCATAAAGCGAGGTTATACATGTAAGTACAGTATAATTTAGGAAGTTGATATTATTACATTTCTTAAAAATAGGAAAATAATATTTTTAATCAGTGTAAACAACAGTACTGAGTTGACATAGCTGTATGAATATAATCTAGAGATCAGTGACCTTATTAATGACCAATATCACACTCAAGCATAAATTTGACAGTTAAATAAGGATTTTTTCAATTGATTATTGTAATTAAGAATACTAAGAGAGAATCTTACCATCCTCCGTCGTATATACAGTATTACTAATGGGTCCCCCTAGACCTGCTCCGTTTTCTGCTGTCACATTAATCTCATAACATGTACCTGATTGTTAAAGTCATCAAAAATGCAGTCAAATGAAAATAAAGTTAGAACTCTACATTTCGATCTCCCACATAGTATTATGAACACTAAAATAATTGCCTGTGGAGGGCATATTATCTTTAAAAAGAAAAATAATGAGCAATAAATGTATAGCTCTTAAGCAACGATTTCATGTGAATTAATAATAAAATCTTCTTCTTCGTATGATTATTAAAATATGTACCAGCTGTAAGGTTTCCAAAGTAATGCCATATTTCTTTAGTATAATCCTTTATACTTTTTGCACCATTTAAATCCAAAATAGTCAGTACATATCCTTTGATTTGCCCATTGCTGCAACGAGGTGGACTCCATGTTACATTGACCTCATGTGTACTGATACTTTGCAAAGTAAATTCCGAAATACCTCCAGGAGCTAAAAAATACAGCTTGATCTCAAAAATAAATCTGTTGCAGTAACGACAACGTATAACTTACATGTTACGCAAGTTTCGACATAGCTCTCTAACGATAGAGGCGAAAAAATATCCATATCGGTAAACAAAACTCGTCTGGTACACAAAGGGAGATAATCTTGAAACTTGCGTAATGGACAAGGTTTGTTCTGAAAAAATTGTCACTATCGGTTTAGGGGGAGGAGGAACGCCCCCTTTTGTGTACGAAATATACAAAAGATTTAATAAATCAATTTTGGTGTAGCTGTGGGCCCTTAACCCTCCCTGATCTGAACAATGTATGTGGAGTACGTAAACTGGTGAAGCTGATACATTGTACATGTAATAACGCTTGTTAATTCGTATCTAACATGGTTTTAAAAGATTTAATTGAAGATGAATAAATATACAAGAGAAAATATTATTTATATGCACAATCAATGGCTAAAATTTATTTGTCATACAATTTATGTTAAGAATTATATCTTTATAGATTTATATTAATTTTTCTAAAGACAATTTTGAAAATAAATATGTTATTTTGTGAAACTTTTCAATAAATTGTGGCGATGAAAAATGACCCATCAAATGAAAACCTACCAGTTTCTTCAGCAAATAAAGTAGAACTCTGTGAGATACTTCTAAGTTTCCCAGACACAGCGATTATTTCGACCTGACAACTTGCCCCTGGTAACAAGTTGATGATGGATGCATTTGCACTGCCACTGGTATATTGAATTAAATAATTATTACACGGACAAGTCTGTGAACATGTACAGCTTGCTGTTAAATTGTAGGTATTGACAGATCCCTCGGAAACATTCCATTTAAGAGATATTGTTGTTGGAGTTTTTTCAACTAAAGAGATATTGCCGGGTTGAGCAGGAACTGAAAGAAAATGTTACGTGAAAATATTTTCATCAATATACCGGTACTAGTATCTTAAATCAAATATTAAATATATGTCAAGTTATTTAATCTGTGATATTTCTATTTTTTTGCAACTAAAATGTGCTCTTTCTTTTAACTTTGCATCACTTTTGATATCTGAACAAAACAAAAAGTTTTATCATCAGAATCAAATGAGCAAAATATCTGTGAGCAATTTTATACACATACCAGTATAATTTTGATGAACACAATTATGAAGACTTGTCATATTCTGAACTCCAACTGAAGTGATCTCAATAGTATACAGAGTTCCAGGATTTAAACCCGTCAGTATTTTTCTATACCTTAATTCGTTATCAATTTTGATTTGGTTCTTTTCACTATCATTAAAATATGTTACTAAAAAGTAAACGATATCATGTCTTTTTAACTCTGAAAGATCAATTGATATATTGGTCAATCCAACATTAGTCACAGGAGATATGCTGCAGTTGGGAGCTGTTGGTCCTAAAAAATAAGCATAATCATTAGCTTGTTTATTTACACCATTATTTCTATTTTTTCTATTAATCGTCTTTGATATTTAAGTATATCATTTTCCATAATTTCTATTCAATACTAAAAAAAAAAACACAAAGACATTTTTATAAAAAAAACTTTTGAGAACTTTTTAAAGGCAAGATTTTTTACAAGGCTTTGCAGAATACAGAAAAAATAACAATAACAAAACACTACCATCTAGAGACAGATAGGTCAGTAGTAGAGAAATTATGCTCGGAGGAAATCACGGTTGGCAAATAAAAATTGAAATCCCAAACAAAAAGAATGTGGAAACAATAGATAGAATTGGAAAAAAACATAAGATCGAGAAATTCGATTTAAATTTAGAAACATCTAAATTAAAATAATAAATGTATGTGTTCTTCTATGATTTTCATATTTGCATTACGCTCAGTTAGACAGTCATTTTCTTTCTCCTATTTGAACAAAATTTAAAAAATATAATATAATTTGAATGTTTGCAGTTTTGACTCGTCATCGTCATCTCGACTCAGGGGGATAAGAAAGAAAGAGGGAAAGAGAGATATTTTTTTAATTCACAAATACTTTATAAAAGGTAATTTTACTTACTTGTAGATATATTGAGTGTACAGTTCATAGCACTTTGCTGGTACATTTTCCCATAAGAAAATACTTCAGCAGTGTATATTGTACTTGGCAATAAATCAATAAATTCTTTGTTTAGCTCTTTGGATGAAAGCGTCTCTGTTGTGTTGTCAATGCGTATCTCATAATTCATAGCACCTTCGTTTTTCAGTGTATTGGAATCAATCTGAAGCAGAATCGAGTTCTCTGTAGAGTTGATCTTTATTTTTTCACAATCTGGATTTGTCGGTTCTGTAACCAAGAGAAAAATCTTTTTATGTGAGTAATATACACAGTATAATCAACCACATTCTGGAACTTAAGATTTTTTTCTGAACAAATGTATTGTTTATGGGGAGGTAATTCTAAAGCAATGAATAACCCCCTTCTGTTGTTAACGTTTTAGTTTTACGTAAAAGTTTGATTCTAATACTAGTACACTATACATAAAATTGTAAAAATTCTTCGTATATATCATTTCTTCTAATACAGACCAGAGTACACAGGAACCTACCTTACTTTTCCTGAGAAAAATATTTAAATCACATGTAATTAAAAAATAAAGCTGCTTGCCAACATTTTTGTTGCGGAACGGATGACTCAGACAAATTTCAGCATTAAAAAATGGTACGAGATGTAACATAACCCCCCCCCTCCCACCCTATAATAATTTTCGCTGTCTTTCGGCATTTTTGATCTCTAATGCATATGAACTTTAATCATATAGTTTAAAGCAGCCCAAGCTACCTTGTTCCAATCAATCACTTTAATTTGTTTTTTTTTCTTACTTCATTCTTATAATAGACATTAAAAGAATCTTTAAAAAAAGCTTTTAAAAATCATGTCAGATCAATTTTTCAAAATATTATCCATATGTTTGTGCATTTCCCTTATGTTTCTTCTAAATGTTAACTAATTAGGTCTTTCCGCCTTTCGTGGAAAGACCTATTGGCATTCTTCTGTTTCTTATTAGGTCTTTCCACCTTTCTGTGGAAAGACCTATTGAAATGCTTATGTTTCTTATTAGGGCTTTCCACCTTTCTGTGGTAAGACCTCTTTAAATGCTTATGTTTTAGGTCTTTCCACCTTTCTGTGGAAAGACCTATTGAAATGCTTATGTTTATTAGGTATGTCCACCTTTCTGTGGAAGGACCTATTGATTTTCTTCTGTTTCTTCTTTTCCTTTTTTATTATTTTTCTGCCGTGTGATTTTGAGTTTCAAGATTTATCGAAAAGATTTTTAGTCGATAAGAATGTACCCCATAAAAAATTATTGCAGTTGACCTTGCGTAAATGAACCTTGATCCCTTTCGGAGTTACGACTGCTTTTGCAAGAAATGCTTGTTATCGCTACTGCTCTGAAACCGTAAACCGTAGAGGTATGAAACCTTCACCAATGTCTTTGACTAATTTCGGAGACTCTTCAATCTATTCATTGCAAAAGTATTCGGTGACTCCTTCAATGAGTTACTGCCCCTGAATCTTTTTGAATTTTACAAATAATAAAAAAATTTCAAAACAAGAAGTTGTAGAGACATGGGACCAAGTGCATAGAATTCAGTGACCTTTGACCTTTAAATTTATGCAAAGATCAAAGGTCAAGGTCGTTCCAAAAATGAGAAATTTAGCTCTTTTTAAATTTCTTTTGTCTTTTAAAATATACCTTATGTCTATGCATCATTAATATAATACTTTTAAAACTGTTTCAAAGATTTCATTCTTGTCCCCTAACATTAACCCCTTAAAAGTTATTGTCCTTGTGCGAAAAACCTTGTTATCGCTACTCCTCCGAAACTGTAGACCGTAGAGACACCAAACCTTCACTAATATCTTAAGGGTCTTTAGGCCTAACTTCACTGTATGAATGCAAAAGGATCTGATGACCCATTATATGAGTTATTGCCCTTTAACTTCTTTGTACTTAATATAAAACCTTATAACTCGAAAACTATAAGTTATAGAAGCATGAGGTTAATTGCATTGTAACCCTTGACCTTTGACCTTGAATATTTTTCAAGGTCAAATGTCAATGTCATTTCATTTTTTTAAATTTTCATTTTTTCTATCCTTTAAGACAATTTTGGTTTCTTATTCATGGAATTTTAGTTTAAGGAGGCAGATATAAAACAAAATTAAAATTAAAAAAAGGTGGAAAGACCTCTTATTGTTCTGTGAACAATTAGTCTCCTAGTTATTAGGTCTTTCCACCTTTCTGTGAAAAGACCTCTTGAAATGCTTATTAGGTCTTTCCACCTTTCTGTGGAAAGACCTATTGAAATTGTTCTGTTTATTATTAGGTCTTTCCACCTTTCTGTGGAAAGACCTATTGATTTCCTTCTGTATCTTTTTTTCCTTTCTATTTTTTATTATTTTTCCGCCGTGTGATTTTGAGTTTCAAGATTTATCGAAAAGATTTTAAGTTCATAAGAATGTACTCCATAAAAATTTTTGCAGTTGACACTGCGTATATGAACTATGACCTCTTTCAGAGTTATTTCCCCTTTTGGAAAAAAGCTTGTTATCGCTACTCCTCCGAAACCGTAAACCGAAGAGAAATGAAACTTTCACTAATGTCTTCAACTAATTTACTAGACACTTCATTGATCAATTGGAAAAGTATTCATTGACCCCTTCAATGAGTTATTGCCTCTGGAAGTTTTTGAATTTTACAAATAATTAAAAATTTTCAAAACAAGAAGTCGTAGAGACATGGGACCAACTGCATAAAATTCATTGACCTTTGGTCTTGAAATTTATTGAAAGGTCAAGGTCATTCCAAAACTGAGAAATTTAGCTCTTTTTATATCTCTTTTGTCTTTTAACATATATTTAATGTCTATGCATCATTAATATGTACTCTTAAAACTGTTTCAAAGATTTCATTCTTGTCCCCTAACATTAACCCTTTTAAAAGTTATTGCCCCTTATACAAGAAATGCTTGTTATCGCTACTCCTCTGAAACCGTAGACCGTTTCGACACCAAACCTTCACTAATGTCTTAAGGGCCTTTAGGCCTAACTTCATTGTATAAGTGTTAAAGGATCTGATGACCCCTCATATGAGTTATTGCCCTTAAACTTCTTTGTACTTACTATTAAACCTTATAACTTGAAAACTATAAGTGGTAGAAGCATGGGGTCAATTGCATTGTGACCCTTGTCCTTTGTCCTTGAATATTTTATCAAGGTCAAAGGTCAAGGTCATTCATTTTTTTTTTATTTTCATTTTTTCTCTGGTTTAAGAGAGTTTTGGTTTCTTTTTCATGGAATTTAATTTTTAGGAGTTATATATAAATCAAATTTGAAATTCAAAAAGGTGGAAAGACCTCTTATTGTTCTGTGAACAATAAGTTTCCTAGTTATTATTATTTTTCCGCCAAACGTGTTTTTGAGTTTCAAGATTTATCGAAAAGATTAATAGACCATAAGAATGTACTTCATAAATGATTTTAGCAGTTGACCCTGTGTATTTGAACTTTGACCCTTAAAGGAGTTATTGCCCCTTTTGCAAGAAATGCTTGTTATCGCTACTCCTCCGAAACCGTAAACCGCAGAGATACAAAACCTTCAACAATGTCTACTAATTTAGTACACTCTCAGATCTATTCATTGTGAAAGGATTCGTCAATCCATACAATGAATTATTGCCCCTGAATGTTTGCGATGTTTACGATTATCAAGATCTTTTCTTAAACGACAATGCGTAGAGACATGGGGCCAACTGCAAAAGGTTCATTGACCTTTGACCTTGAAATTTAGGTCAAGGTCAAAGGTCAAGGTCATTCAAAATATGTAAAATTAAGCATTTTTTGTAGCTCTTTTGTTCTTCACCAAATTCTAAATATCTTCGCATCTTCAATATGTACTTTTAAAACCATTTCAGAGATTTCATGCTTGTCCCCTAAGATTGACCGCTCTGAAAGTTAGTGCCCCTTCCAGTGTAAACCCTTGTTATCGCTACTCCTCCAAATCCATAAATCGCAGAGATACAAAACCTTCAACAATGTCTACGACTAATTTAGTACACTCTTGAATCTATTCATTGCAAAAGGATTCGTCAACCATTTTAAGTAGTTATTGCCCCTTACAGATTCTGATGTTTACGAAGAACTAAAAACTTCTTAACGACAAGTAAAAAAGACATGGGGACAATGCATGAGATCTTTTGACCTTTGACCTTGAAGATTAGGTCAAGGTCATTGGGAAAATTCCAAAATTGCTTATATATGCTTTTGGGGAAAACGACCTTGACCTTTGACCTTCATATCTGACCTTGACCTTTGACCTAATGGTTAAATGATTTATTCATTACCTTTACCTAGATTCAGTTTCAAGTTTTAAACTCAAGTTTATCAGGTTTTTTTTGATGACCTTGACCTTTGACCTTGCTAAATGACCTTGACCTTTGACCCCATTGACACAAAGGTCACAATCAAGCTTAAGTATGTGGAGGTATTTTCAACTCTCAGTTTAATAAATCCTTATAACCCCCCCCCCCCCCACCCCCCACCCCCACCCCTCGGTCCCTTACAAAAAAATCAATAGCTATGTAGAAAAATTTTTTACAAGTCAAACAACACCAGAGATCGACATAAGATTAAGGATTTGAGTAGAAGACACCTTAAAGAAAGTGTTCTAAGAGTTTTACGGTGAGTCTTTTGAGTATAATGAAATTCTACTGATTATCGGCAAAAACTACATTTTTTTCTGCCTGAAATTTAAATTCTGATAGGCATAAAATGAATTAAAGCTTATATTGGCTATTTCTTCATTTGTTGTTAATATCACTCGATTCTCCTGTTCTATTACGACATTTTAATACCAAATATTCTAGCTTTCTGTAGTATGTGGAATTTATTTCAATTTTAATTTTGATCATGAAATTAATGTAAAGGTCAAAGGTCAAGGTCATTCCAAAATTGAGAAATTTAGCTCTTTTTTTATCTTTTTTGTCTTTTAACATATACAAACTGTCTTAGCATCATTAATATGTACTCTTAAAAAAACTATTTTTAAGATTTAATTCGTATTCCTTAAGATTGACAGTATTAAAAGTTATCGCCCATTGTGCGTGAAACCTTGTTATCGCTACTACTTCGAAACTGTAAACCGTAGAGGTATGAAACCTTCACCAATGTCTTCAACTAATAAAGGGGACTCTTCAATCTATTCATTGTGAAACCATTCAGTGACCCCTTCAATGAGTTATTGCCCCTGAAACTTTTTGAATTTTAGAAATAATTAAAAATTTTCAAAACGAGAAGTGATAGAGACATGGAACCAACTGCACAAGATTCATTGACCTTTGATCATGAAATTAATGTAAAGGTCAAAGGTCAAGGTCATTCCAAAATTGAGAAATTAACCTCTTTTTTTAATCTTTTTTGTCTTTTAACAAATACAAACTGTCTTAGCATCATTAATATGTACTCTTAAAACTATTTTTAAGATTTAATTCGTATTCCTTAAGATTGACCCTATTAAAAGTTATCGCCCTTTGTGCGTAAAACCTTGTTATCGCTACTACTTCAAAACCGTAAACCGTAGAGGTATGAAACCTTCACCAATGTCTTCAACTAATTAAGGGGACTCTTCAATCTATTCATTGTGAAACCATTCAGTGACCCCTTCAATGAGTTATTGCCCCTGAAACTTTTTGAATTTTAGAAATAATTAAAAATTTTCAAAACGAGAAGTGATAGAGACACTGGACTAACTGCATAAGATTCAGTGACCTTTGACCTTTAAATTTATGTAAAGTTCAAAGGTCAAGGTCATTCCAAAAATGAGAAATTTAGCTCTTTTTATATCTCTTTTGTCTTTCAACATATACATCATGTCTTTGCATCATAAATATGTACTCTTGAAACTATTTCAAATATATCATTCTTGTCCCCTAAGATTAACCCTATTAAAAGTTATTGCCCGTTGTGCGAAAAACCTTGTTATCGCTACTCCTCCAAAACCATAGAACGCAAAGACATGAAACCTTCACTAATGTGTTAAAGACTTTAGCCACATTTTTTTGTCTTAGTGCCAAAGGATCTGATAATGCCTTTTAAGTTATTGCCCTTTAACGCTTTTGTGCTAACTATTAAACCTCAAAACTTTAAAACTATAAGTCATAGAGGCATGGGGTTAATTGCAATGTGACCCTTGACCTTTGAACTTGAAAATTATTTGAAGGTCAAAGGTCAAGGTCATTTCCATTTCTTTAAAAATTTTAATTTATTTCATCTTTTAAGCCATTTCTGGTTTCATTTTAATGAAATTTAAAATCAAAGGAATAAATATTAAATGTAATTAAAATTCAAAGAAGGTGGAAAGACCTCTAATTGTTCGAGAACAATTAGTCTCCTAGTTATTCTTTTTTTTGTTTTTTTTTATTTATTTATTTATTTTTTTTTTTTTGGTTTTCCTTTTTAATTCAAATGACATGAAAACTTAAAAGAAAGGTGGAAAGACCATTAATTGTTCAGTGAACAATTAGTCTACTAGTTAGGTCTTTCCACCTTTCTGTGGAAAGACCTATTGATTTCCTTCTGTTTCTTCTTTTCCATTATTATTATTTTTCCGCCGTGTGATTTTTTGTTTCATGATATATCGAAAAGATTTATAGTCCATAAGAATGTACTCTATGAAAGATAATTGCAGTTCACTCTGCATAAAATAACTTTGGGCCCTTTCGTAGTTATTGCCCCTTTCGCAAGAAATGCTTGTTATCGCTACTCCTCTGTAACCGTAAACCATAGAGATATGAAATCTTCACCAATGTCTTCGACTAATTAAGGGGACTCTTCAATCTATTCATTGCGAAAGCATTCGGTGACCCCTTCAATGATTTATTGCCCCTGAAACTTTTTGAATTTAACAAAAAATTAAAAATTTTCAAAACAACAAGTCGTAGAGACATGGGACCAACTGCGTATGATTCATTGACCTTTGACCTTTAAATTTATGTAAAGGTCAAAGGTCAAGGTCATTCCAAAAATGAAAAATTTAGTTCTTTTTATATCTCTTTTGTCTTTAAACATATACTTAATGTCTATGCATCATTAATATGTACTCTTAAAACTGTTTCAAAGATTTTACTCTTATCCCCTAATATTAGCCCTTTTAAAAGTTATTGCCCCCTGTGCGGAAAACCTTGTTATCACTACTCCTCTGAAACCGTAGACTGTAGAGACATTAAACCTTCACTAATGTCTAAAGGGTCTTTAGCCCTAACTTCACTGTACAAGTGCAAATGGATCTGATGACCCCTTATATGAGTTATTGCCCTTTAAGTTTTTTGTACTTACTATTAAACCTTATAACTTGAAAACTATGAATCATAGAAGCATGGGGACAACTGCATTGTGACCCTTGACCTTTGACCTTGAAAATTTTTCAAGGTCAAAGGTCAAGGTCATTCATTTTTTTTTTATTTTCTTTTTTATCTATGCTTTAAGGGAGTTTTGGTTTCTTTTTCTTGGAATTTAATTTTTAGTAGTCCGATATAAAACAAATTTAAAATTCAAAGAAGGTGGAAAGACCTCTTATTGTTCTGTGAACAATAAGTCTCCTAGTTCTTTTTTATTTTTTTTTTTATTATTTTTCCGCCACATGTTTTTTTGTTTGAAGATTTATCGAAAAGATTTATAGTCCATAAGAATGTACTCTTTAAATAATTATTGCAGTTCACCCTGCGTAAATGAACCTTGACCCCTTTCGAAGTTATTGCCCCTTTCGCAAGAAATGCTTGTTATCGCTACTCCTCTGAAACCGTAAACCATAGAGGTATGAAACCTTCACCAATGTCTTTGACTAATTAAGGGGACTCTTCAGTATATTCATTGCGAAAGCATTCGGTGCTCCCTTCAATGAGTTATTGCCCCTGAAACTTTTTGAATTTAACAAATAATCAAAAATTTTGAAAAACAATAAGTTGTAGAGACATGGGACCAACTGCATATGATTCATTGACCTTTGACCTTCAAATTCATGTAATGGTCAAAGGTCAAGGTCATTCCAAAAATGAGAAATTTAGCTCTTTTTATATCTCTTTTATCTTTTAACACATACTTAATGTCTATGCATCATTAATATGTACTCTTAAAATTATTTCAAAGATTTCACTCTTGTCCCCTAATATTAACCCTTTTTAAAAGTTATTGCCCCTTGTGCGAAAAACCTTGTTATCGCTACTTCTCCGAAACCATAGACTGTAGAGACACCAAACCTTCACTGATATCTTAAGGGTCTTTAGGCCTTACTTCACTGTAAGTGCAAATGGATCTGATGACCCCTTATATGAGTTATTGCCCTTTAAGTTCTTTGTACTTACTATTAAACCTTATAACTTGAAAACTATAAGTCATAGAAGCATGGGGTCAACTGCATTGTGATCCTTGACCTTTGACCTTGAATATTTTTTTCGAGGTCAAAGGTCAAGGTCATTCTTTTTTTTTTTAATTTTCATTTTTTCTATGCTTTAAGAGAGTTCTGGTTTCTTTTTTATGGTATTTAATTTTTAGGAGTCAGGTATAAAACAAATTTAAAATTCAAAGAAGGTGGAAAGACCTCTCATTGTTCTGTGAACAATAAGTCTCCTAGTTTGTATATACAGTGTGTCACACTGAAAAGTGCATTAGGTAAAGGTCTGATTTTGTCCAGATGTGAAGTCCTCTCATACCTAAGGACAAAAACACTGAACAAAAGTTCACTGTAGAAAAAATCTTATTTAAAAAAAATCTTTTTTTTTTTTTAAATAAAACTCAAGTTATTGAAATGTTTTTAATTACATTTGTCAAAGTAATTAATTACATTTGAAAAAATCAATGTGATTGTAATTGCAAGTGATTGACAAAATTATCAATGTATTTCAAAGTAATTAATTACATTTCAAAGTAATTGACCCCAAGCCTGGACAAGGAGCAAGGCCTATTGAAAAAAAAAAATCATGTAGCTTGCTGCACAATAAACAAAATTGTGTACAATTTCTTCACTAAAATAGCATGTAATTATATTGTGTTTATCTTCATTAGTTCTAATTTGCTAACCTCCAAATATCTATAAATAAATCTTTGATTCAGGGTCATCAGTTGCAATTTTACACCAAACAGATGGAATAGTTTTTAATTAAAAAATCTGAATGGGTACTACCGACAATATTCATTAGAACTACCCAGAATACTTATAAAAACAGCTGAGAATATTGTTGAACTACTGAGAATATTTACGAGAACTACTGAGAATATTTATGAGAAAAACTAAGAATACTTATGAGAACTACTGAGAATATTTATGAAAACTACTGAGACTAATTTTTAAAGATCTACTGAGAATATTTACGAAAACTACTGAGAATAAATATTCTCATAAATATTTTCATGAGTCTAATAATAATTTCAAGAAAAAAGTTCATATACATTAAAAGATGTTTATTTCCTCTACCCAAAAAATGCTAGGAGCTAGTCAGTGTTGTTTGCGAAGTACTGACAATTTTGCGAAAAATGCTTATAATAGCTTTAATTTTCCACTTCGCTTAACCTCTGTTATAAATAAACACAGGACGAAAGACCACCTTTAAGCAATCGCGCAATGGTAGCTTAATGGTGACTTAAATTTAAAGAAGTTAATTCCTTTAAGCCACCATTAAGCTGCAACTTATAGATGCTTAATGTCCAAACTTCATTAAGCTACCTTTAAGCTGAGCTTAATGGTGACTTAATGGTCAAACCTCATAAAACCCCTTTTATACATCTTATATCAATTCTTTGAACTATTCTATTTTATTCTATTAAATCTGTTACTCGACTGCATTGCTATCAAGTATTGCAATTTTACAAGATTTTAATAATAATCGATAAAATGAATAAATTCAAGTTGTTATTTACGCATGATCATGTTATTAATTAATTTTTGTGGCTTGTACCGTGTACAAGGAATGTAAACTCTGACCTTTCTTAACATAGCTGAGTAATTTCAAACAATTTATCAAATTTATATTGCACTAAAATTTCACCTCAATTTTTTTTTTAAATTTTTTTTATAGTTATCTTTGTCAGTGAAATTTATCCACACCTGCATATTTTCTGCCTATTATTTCCCCATGCGAATTTTCAAAGCAAGCATGCTAACCGCTTCTCAGTACTTTCAGTACTTTGATTTATCTTTTATTTTTGCATCAGATATGGAGCAGTCCACCCTGGGAAATAATCCTGGGTCCCTTATTCAATATTCTTAAATTAGAAAAAAGTTTATACAGCATAATTGAGACCTGCTGAAATAATGAATAATATCTTGACCTTCTTCTCCTATTATATGTTACTAAGTGACCTTTATTTAATAGACTGTTAAAAAAAGAATTGTCGTTATCAATCAAAATTAAAAGGGAGAGGGTATTAATTCTTCTGTGATTTGACATAAATACATGACAAATTGATTGACTTATAATGATAATTACCAAAACATATCATGCGTAGACCACTCCCCCAGCAAACACAAGTCTGATGCTGGATTCACAGATACAGCAATACAGAACAGAAATAAAATATGACGCATGGGATGCTTTAAGGAGTTGAAAGTATGATTATTAAATGAAATGGGTACATGTAACAGTTAGCCCAAATAAAATGAATATCCATATTCAACTGTAAATTGAAGCTTCTTAACGTACACAAGCATATTCAGAAATTTTGTGTACCCCGCTAAAGGTAAAAAAAAAACGAATGGATCTAAAACAGGGGATAGGGGTGTGATCTACAACTTCCAATATTTCATTCTTAATAAATTTGACATTATCAAAAGTTTATACAAAAAATGTGTCTAGTTTAAACTTTACTAAGGAATTAGGATACATTAACCATGTCAAATCTGCCATTAACCTTAATGTATTGTATGTAATTTCCACTCATTCCTTTGCCAAATAAAGTTTTATTCAGGACAAGACTGACTAGAAGGTCACTAATAGATGATATCTTGGTTGAAGGGTGATTAACTCTCTGGAATTATTAAATTCAATTCTTCATTTTTTCCGTAACAAAATAAATACTATGGTTAAAATTTCTTACTTATCTCTCTTCTACAAGCGTATCTATCTTATATTTTTGTTTTTTCTTATTACATATACGCCTACTCACTTCCTTAAATAAATGTCATGTTTAACTTGCGTTAGTCACTTGTTTACTAAATTTAGTTCAATTTCAGGATATAATTTTGTTTATTTTCCCTAGATATTCTAAGGAATGATACTGTGGAGTGTAGAATGTTGTCGTTTTAATCACAAGTTTGAAAATTATCTAGAATCACTTTAAAACATGCAGTTTCATTATTTTTTAAGATAAAAAATTCTAAAAGACGTAGGATATATCAAACATTCCACTTTTATTTAATTTTCTTACTCAAGGAGTCCGTCTACTTGTTAATAAAAATTATCGTGTTTATTATTTTTTATTGATTTGTATTATTAGACGCAATTGTAAGTCCTTGAAAAAAAAATCATGATTCAAAATAAATAAATAAGTAGTTAAATAAATAGTTAAAAAATAATTATGTTAGTAATACAAAAAAAATGCCCTTGAAAGATATGACTAAAAAAATCTCAGAAAAATAACAAAATAAAAATAAGAATTTTAAAATACTCATTCGTTAATAAGTTTTGTTAATGTTAATTAAATATATTCTTACATTTCTCTTCCAATTGACTTGGCATCATTGAATGATCAAGCCCAGTAGTAAATTCGCTGACATCAGCTCCTCTGACAAACTCCTCTCTACCCTCTGGATCTTCATTGACGACCGTTTCTTGCATCTCCATATTTCCTGAAAGTAAATTTTATTTCTATCAGAACAACATTTTCAAAAACTACATAAGTGTGAAGTCCTATGATGGCATGATGACAATATAACCTTTAGTGTTTTATGAACAAGTTCTCTTATACCATATTCTTCAGTAGTAAGAAGGCTTACTAAATAAAAAGTTCAGTTTTCAAAACCTTTACAGAAATACACAAATCTTAAACAGCATACCTTCGTTTGTTGCCAGCAGTGGGCGTTCACAGTCAGGAACACTAGTAATATCATTGTCACGGTCTTCATTTCTGTTCACAATGTCCTCAAGTTCTTGTGTATCAATATCATGTCTTACTGATCCTATTACGGTATGGGATTGAATGTTTTACTTACATAACAAATTGTTTATAAACAATGTGGGGACGATTTGTTAAGTTAATTCATAAAACATATGACACATGCAGTAGTTCGTAATTCTTTATTCTTAAACATCATTATGGCAAAAATTTTCCGCTCTTGCCTTTAAATATGTAATGTATACATTGCTTAAATAACCCTCTCTTTACTGCAAACTAAATATTTTTTTTATTCTATGGCGAATTTACGCAATAAGAGTAATTAGCTGATCCTACATATAAGATAAAGACATTTGAAACGTAAAATATGTATCAATTGTAAACCATTTCAATCTTTCTGAACATTTACTTGGTCATGACAATTCTTAGGTACTATACTAGCATATTTTTCCACAAATACGTATTGAAAAACCATTGATTTCTGTTCACCAATACTTCATTTATTTATACACTTACTTTTTTATGGGTGTAAAAGCCAGATACATTATGTTGAAAATGAGTAGAGATGAGCTCAATATGTCTAGACCTTTGTTCAATATAAATTTATAAATGTCAAAAAAACATTTTTGTTTCTGTATATATAGAGTCTATAAGTCTTCATACCTAATTTTTTTATCCGTGTCTTGCATAATATGATGGAAACTTTTTATTAATTTCAATAACTTTTGATTTTATACGTCTCATTTTTTTTTTTTTTTTGCAATAAAGAAATTGAAAAATTGATTATATATTACATGTATTACTTCCTCAACACTTTTTTAACAAGAGGCCTATGGGCCACATCGCTAACCTGTGCACTAAGGCTAGGAAAAAGTAGAAAATGGTTTTATATTGTAAAGTTTAAATCCAAAATTAGTCCAATGACCAATCATGGATTTGCTTTTTTTTAGAAAATGATTTTTAAAGAATTTTCCTATATATATATATATATATATATATCTTTGAAAACTTTGTTCGGCCGTGGCCCTGGGGGTCATGATTTGAACAAATTTGAAACTACACTACTTGAGCATGCTTCCATATAAATATGATGAATTTATGGCTTTGTCATTTTTGAGAAGAAGATTTTTAAAGAATTTTCCAATATATTTCTATGTAAAACATTGGTCGGCCATTTTGCCACCCCCTTCCCCCGGGGGTCATATTTGAACAAACTTGATTCTACACTTCAAGAGCTTGCTTCCATAAAATATGATGAATTATGGTTTTATTATTCTTAAGAAAAAAAAATTTAATTTTAATTTTAATTTTATTTTTTTATTCTTAAGAAAAAAAAATTTAAAGAATTTTCCTATATATTTCTATGTTAAACTTTGGTCGGCCATTTGGCCCCGCCCTACCCCCGGGGGTCATGATTTGAACAAACTTGAATCTACACTACCTGAGCATGCTTCCATATAAATATGATGAATTATGGCTTTGTCATTCTTGAGAAGAAGATTTTTAAAGAATTTTCCTATATATATTTATGTTAAACTTTGGTCAGCCATTTTGGCTCAGCCCTACCCCCGGGGGTCATAATTTTAACAAACTTGAGTCTACACTACCTGAGCATGCTTCCATACAAATATGATGAATTATGGTTATGTCATTCTTGAGAAGAAGATATTTATAGAATTCTCCTATATATTTCTATGTAAAACTTTGGTCGGCCATTTTGGCCCCACCCTACCCCTGGGGGTCATGATTTGTACAAACTTGAATCTACACTACCTGAGCATGCTTCCATATAAATATGATGAATTATTGTTTTGTCATTCTTGAGAAGAAGATTTTTAAAGAATTTTCCTATATATATCTATGTAAAACTTTGGTCGGCCATTTGGCCCCACCCTACCCCTGGGGGTCCTGATTTGAACAAACTTGAATCTACACTACCTGAGCCTGCTTCCATATAAATATGATGAATTATGGCTTTGTCATTCTTGAGAAGAAGATTTTTAAAGAATTTTCCTATATATATCTATGTTAAACTTTGGTCGGCCATTTTGGCTCAGCCCTACCCCCGGGGGTCATGATTTGAACAAACTTGAATCTACACTACCTGAGCATGCTTCCATACAAATATGATGAATTATGGTTTTGTCATTCTTGAGAAGAAGATTTTTAAAGAATTCTCCTATATATTTCTATGTCAAACTTTGGTCGGCCATTTTGGCCCCACCCTACCCCCGGGGGTCATGATTTGTACAAACTTGAATCTACACTACCTGAGCATGCTTCCATATAAATATGATGAATTATGGTTTTGTCATTCTTGAGGAGAAGATTTTTAAAGAATTTTCCTATATATATCTAGGTTAAACTTTGGTCGGCCATTTTGGCTCAGCCCTACCCCCGGGGGTCATGATTTGAACAAACTTGAATCTACACTACCTGAGCATGCTTCCATATAAATATGATGAATTATGGCTTTGTCATTCTTGAGAAGAAGATTTTAAAAGAATTCTCCTATATACATGTATTTCTATGTAAAACTTTGGTCGGCCATTTTGGCCCCGCCCTACCCCCGGGGGTCATGATTTGAACAAACTTGAATCTACACTACCTGAGCATGCTTCCATATAAATATGATGAATTATGGTTTTGTCATTCTTGAGAAGAAGATTTTTAAAGAATTCTCCTATATATTTCTATGTAAAACTTTGGTCGGCCATTTTGGCCCCACCCTACCCCAGGGGGTCATGATTTGAACAAACTTGAATCTACACTACCTGAGCATGCTTCACCATAAGTTTCATTTTTCCTGGCACAGTGGTTTTTGAGAAGAAAATTTTTTAAAATATGCCACCAAATTTTTATTTATTCCCAATTATCTCCCCTTTAATGAGGGCATGGCCCTTCATTTGAACAAACTTGAATCCTCTTCACCCAAGGATGCTTTGTGGCAAGTTTGGTTGAAATTGGCCCAGCAGTTCTTGAGAAGAAGTGGAAAATGTGAAAAGTTTATAAACAGACAGACAGCTAGACAGACAGACGGACAGACAGACGGACGCCGGACAAAATGTGATCAGAAAAGCTCACTTGAGCTTTCAGCTCAGGTGAGCTAAAAAGTGTTTTTGAAGCACTCGTTTAAAATGTTGTCTAATACGGATTTTGAACTTTTCAGACCAATACATTTGGAACTGGTGGTATACTTACTAAGCATCTTAACTATAATATTAATGACGAACACTTTATAAGACTTCCTCTTTAGTTGAAAGTTACAAACTAATATCAATTGTTTTTAAGCCGATATAAAAATCTGAACACTTTTGAAAGAAAATGCATACTTTTACATTGATGTTTTCTCCCACACACGACAAATGTTATCAACACTAGAAGAACAATACTGACAACAGGAACAAGGATCCCCATGATCACCCCAATAGGTGCTGAGTCATCCTCCGGTGAAGATCCTTCCGTTGTTCTATATGAAAAAGGAAAAAGAAGTATTTCTGAAAACAGTAAACTTTTCACAGAATTTTAATGTAAGATTTAGAATACGCTTCCAAAAAATCTTAAGAAGTATATTTCACATTTTTAGAAATAGATTAATCTTCATATTTCAGAAAGGAGAAACTTCTTTGTAAAGATTTCGATAATTATGCTTTATAATCTATCAAAAGTGGATGAGAAATAATACGATTAAAACATGTGGGCAAGACAAATCATTACAGATCATGACCCACATAAAGGTTCCCTTAGGAGATTCAAATCTTAAGCATTTGCTCACCTTACTTTTTTTTTTTACATATTTCAGTACAATAGTTGTCATATACATGTATACATCGTATAAGAGAGACAGTCAGGCTTCTGAAGACCAAAGGTCTATTTTTATTATCCTTTTTTTGGGGGAGGGGGGGGGGGCAGAAGATGCAGTAATTGTGAACAGCTTTCAAACTGAACAAGAAATGTTCCCGTTAATTTTCTATGTACAAAATATATACTTATTGTTTATTCTTTAACTTATCATAAAGATACCCAGTTCATAATTATAACTGCCATTAGGATGATTGATCTCTCTTTCTCTCTCTCTCTCTCTCTCTCTCTCTCTCTCTCTTTCACCTTACGTGATGTTAGGACACGAAGGATCCGCAAAAAAGCATCGTTCCAGAAGATTCACTGCTTGACAAGCTGGGACTGAATAAAAAAAGAGAAGTCTTAGTCTAGATTCTATCAGATATATAGAAACACATACAATTTAGCATATACATTGTACAATTGGAATTAAAAAATAATAATGTGAAATTAATGATAACTCAACTGTATTTTTCAGTATATATTGCAGACACCTGCAAACATTCATTTTATCGCGCAAATTCTTAAGGTCATGTTACAAAGATTACAGTTGTCCAAAAAATTGAAAGCGATCATTTGTATCCCCCTCCCTTTCAAAATATTCTATTTTTCTCCTAGATATACTATAAAGGATATATATTTTTTACGCCTTGATATACTAAAGGATATATTTATCTGCATTTCACAGGAACTGCCTCGTAAGGGTAGTTTTAGGTGAAAACCTCACTGCTGTTACTTAAAAATGCAGGTGTGATATCTTATTCTTCCTCACCTCATTTATAC
The DNA here is from genome assembly GCF_032062105.1 of Saccostrea cuccullata. Taxonomy (NCBI): domain Eukaryota; kingdom Metazoa; phylum Mollusca; class Bivalvia; order Ostreida; family Ostreidae; genus Saccostrea; species Saccostrea cuccullata. The sequence goes on from NW_026924788.1 coordinate 215,666, forward strand.
TGATAAGGTTTAAACTCACATTTGTACAGGTCAGAGAGAAAGAAATGGTTATCGGGACATCCATCTGTGAAATTGAGACAGCTGGTTTGATCCAAATTTCCACTTTTGTAAACCTCTATACAGTTTCCTGCATGCAGAAAAATCACAGTGACTTGAGTACAAGTTTAGATAATTACAATTTTGAAGGAATATATGCGCAAGATAAATACCTTTTTCATAAAATCCAATAGTTGACTTATAACAGAACTCCACCAGACTTGTCCTCTGGTGATTAGGAACACAGACGTACTGACTCCGCCCATTCTCATCCACACCACACCCCAGTCTGGAAGCCGAGGTTGTGTACTCTGTCTTGTTACCGGGACAGGAGTCCACAGTGTAACCGAAGTCTGAGAAATTCATATGTGCCATTTTCTGAAATAAAATAACAAAACACCAAACCAAAGTTGACGATCGAAATGATACAACACAGTGTAATAAAGTAAGCACATGCAGGTAAAAAAAAAAGTGTCTTTTGTTTTGTACGTCTGTTATTTCCCTCTCCCTCTCTCTCTCTCGTTTTTTATTATTTTATTTTATTTTTATTTTTTTTTTTTTTGCTGGGATCCAATATCTTCCTACTGTTTGCCTTTTGAAATGCAAAATGAACTTGAATTCGATGTCAGAATTTTTGGTTGCAAAATTTTATTTCGATGACAGAATTAATACTGGTAATAAAAGTCTGTTGTTCATATTTGCTGCATTGTATTTATAAGCTTCAAGTGAATCAAAGTCACATTATTGTTGTCCTGTATGATAATGATTTTTATATAAAACTGTATATTTGACTGTCTATAGAAGACTTTCTTCTGCTTTATTTCTGTCTGATTGAACATAAAGGTTTAAGTTACATAAAAATTGATCATAATAACACATTTTAACAACAAAATAAAATTTTCAAAACTGCAGCTCTAATTGCTTTAACTTTTATTTAAATAATTATCTCCCTGAAAAATCGTTAGTTAAAAAAATATACCAATTTTTTTTTTATTTCAAAATATAAAATCTTTTTTTTTTGTGGGGGGGGGGGGGGCGTAAAAATTCTCAAATTAAAAATTATAAGTTTAAGTTTATTAAGCAGAACTCTATTAGAAACGGGCCTTTTCCTTTGTTAAAATGACAATCATGTTAATGATCAAACGCTTGAACATCGATTGTACCTCAATCAAAAGAAAAAAAAGAAAAAGAAAAAGAAATTAACAGGCTATATAAGTACACTCCGCCTAATGGTTATTTATCTGCATATCCCGTTTTGTGGACTATTTCCCATAATTATTGGAAAATTTTATTGACCATTTGGGGAAAAAATGGTTGTGTTCAGTTCCATAGAACATGTAGAATGGAATGGAATGCGTGGAATGGCGCATAATTTTAAATGAAATAAAATTTAGGTAGGCTATTTATTAGTGTTCTGAGTGAAAAAAATCGGAAATGCAACAATTGTTTTGCACCGAATCCTTTAAAACTTCGACAAAATGAATTTTGTATGTAAACAAGTGCAAAGTTTCTCCGTTTTTACTTAAAAAGAAAATTTCCTCCTTCTCCAACAATGCACATGTCATTCATGTTCTTGACCTTCTAGATTATTTCGATTATCCGGGGAACAAATGATCAATCAAATAATGCAAATCTCAAACTTCAGATTTTACTACTTATGTCCATTTAAATTGTGTCAATTTCCAATTAACAGGAAATAAAAAGAAAAATAAGTCTCTGCTTTTATTTCGTTTAATATTGACTGCAATTGCTTTGCTCTCTGTAAAACTAGTAAATGATGTTAGATTAAGTGTTACATAATTATTGTTTTAAAACGATGTACTTAGAACGAAAACAAGAATAATTGCAAAAGTCACTTTGTAAATCTTTTGATTGAAAATTATTTATCAAATATATTTAATTCAGCAGTAAAATGTATATCAAATCACTAAATTTTGCATGAAATATGTAACTTCATCCTAAAAGAATAATATCTAAAGATATTACGTTCAAGGCCAGAAAAAAATATCTTTATTATAGCAGTAAGTGTCCACCATATCAGTAAAAGAATGAGGAGCCCATGTTTAACGGTATTTTATGGAAATAAACATTGACGAAAACCCGAAAGGAAAAATTTAACTAATCAAAAGTAAAACCACTGGATAAACTAGAATATTTTATCCTACTACAACACATTTTTTTGATCGATTGATCAAGAAGTTCGGCAGTTACCAGGGACCTATATACTATTAGTATATCTAGGCCCCTGCTGTTACGGAGAACAATGGGTATCGTTTTAAGGAATTTTGGAGAAAATGTACATGGAATGTTAATTGTGCGATAAATATCTTCACTAAACAGCCATTCAGGCCCTAGTCAATAAAATTCGTCCACAAAATGGAGGTACATGTAAATGACCATGTGGTTGGGTGTGTCCAACGTGTTGATATCAATATTTGTTCAGAATATTAAACCTCAAGAATTTGCAAAGCTCTGTTACTTACATTTTCTTTGTGTTATTCTACATTTTGAGTGCTAACTTTTTCCGTCTCCCATTCTGTCCCGAGTTTTACAAATCTTCTCAATTCAAGAGCGAGTTCAAGAAGCCATGTTTGCCTACAATGACCAACGTTTCTACCACAGCGCATAAGTGCCAAAAATCCTTCGAACAATTAGAAGACTTGTCTGTATTTTTTTTATCCTGTCAACTGTATTATCTTTTAGGTGTCCAATTCGTTTGCAATCACCGTAATCACGTTTCAAGAATTTTACTCTATTTGAAAATTGTAAGTACAATTTAGAATTTTTGTTTACAAGTACAGTCATTTGGGGTATTCCGAATCACTGCGGGTTTCGCAACCCTCGGGACTTTACCTTATCGCTGTACTTTATACCACATCTTCACACGTGTGACAACAACGCAGTCAGCATCAACAAGGTACATATAATTAATTCCAAGAAATAAAATCATAAATACCATGCATTAATTAATTAATCAACAACTTAATTAATGAACTCGCTACATCCTTGTCGAAGAAATACCCTTGCAGAAAACGCAGTTTGACATTTCCCAGCGCTGTAGTAGCGGTGTTTTTGGTTGATATATGTCATATTTGGGTGACTGGAAAAACCCGAAACCCCCCCATTTTTGGAGAATACCCATACAGGAGGGGTGAAATCCCAATAAAGTGGTGGAAACCCCATAAAATTGAACGTAATGGGGTACAATAATGCCTAAGGTGATGTTTAATTGAATGATATTGACATCCGTAAATTTTTATAGCCAATTTTACCTCAGAATCGACGGAAATTGGGCGCCATTACGAGTTTACCGTACACCACGCCCGATCTAAATTCGAAGCGAGCTGTTTGTCAATATACATGTAATTGTATAGATAATATTAAAATAATTCATAATAATTTCCACAATTATATTTGTTTTACAATGATAATAGTAAAATATTAATTATGTAATAAGTATTTAACAAAAAATGTAAGGACGTTAGCCATTAAGAAAATATGAATTTGTGTATTAATTATTATTCCTATTATCCCAATGTTACCAGCTCTAGCCACGTGGAGGCCTCCTTTTTGTAGAGCCATAATTTAAAAAAAAAAATTCATTTAGGATATTTTAGAGAATATCTGAATTTAGAGATATGAAAATATCCAAAAGCTTCAAAGCAACATTAACAAAAAAAAAATAGTAAAGATAATTCATTACTATAATTCATTACTTATTTGTTACAAAGAGAACAAAAAAATAAATAAAATTCAAAATATGAAAATACTGAATTTATTTTTGAGATTTTAGACAAATTCTGAATGTAGGGATATAAAAATTTGAAATTCAAAGGTTCAAAGCAACAATAAAAATAATAATTACTTAATATATGTTAAAAATATGTTTATGTAATTTTACGCTTACATCAACTGACGGTACTACCACTATAGTTAGACCACGTACCTTAGGTAAAAAGATAGGTCAACAAAAACGTAAAAAAGTGGACAGGACTACAACTTTAAAAAAATCTAAAATACAGTAGATCAGAGGCCAATAATCAGTCAGTCTTAAACCAAAAAACAAAACCAAAGGTGTTTTTAAGATTGTATATTTATTATTTTTTCTAGAGTAGGGCTAGTATCAGGCAGTATTCCTCCCCCGCCAGACGGGTGCAGACCAGTGAATACTGTTTGGTGTTGTGTTGTGTTAGGTTAGGTTAGGAATGTTATTGTTTTTTTAAATGTTGCTAATTAAATTATAAATTCCTTTCTCTAAAATTTTTATTATGGTATTTTATTTCATGTATATTACTTTCATTTGGCTGTAATATTTTTATATATGAACAAAAGATTGAATAGGAATAATGATCCAGTATCTTTAAGTTTTTTTAAAATCTTTTTAAAGTTTTTTTTTTATTTTTTATCTTTCGGTCCTTTGGTTTTAATATTTTTGTTTCAAAATTCAAATCATGGCTCTACACTTAAGGAGGCCTCCACGTGGCTAGAGCTGGGAACATAAGGAAACTGTGAATATTTTCAGTTATTACTAATTTAAAAGGTCTTTATTTATTAATTTGTCATGAATTATCAAAAATTCATATTTTCCTTATGTGTGTGCTAACGTCCTTAAAATGAAATTCTGTAAAGCATAACTGTACAATTGAGAATAGTAAAGGTTCAATGTATATACACATGCCCTGCCAGAGGGGGGTTGGTCAGACTTGCTGGGAACCCAGGTGTTTAAACAAAAGGTGTTTATTATCAAGTTGACCAAGTGACAACAGCTGTGTATATAGTGCATGTACACACACAGGGGTGCCTGTCTATCCCAGTACAAAACAACAGAGCTAGCTGAGGTGTGAATAATATTCTCACAATAATGTTACAATACCAACTGTACAAGGATTCACATATGCAACATGCACATTTTTATTATTTTTTTATCATAGTTTTTTATTTCATAGACCTGGATTCTAATAATTTCATTGTAATGGATACATGTTGCTTTCTCATATCAATGAGTATATTTTTTTTCTATTACTTGCGTAAAAAACATAACAAAACAAAACAAAAAACAAACCGAAAAAAAAACAAAAAAAAACAACACACTCTCCCCCCCCCCCCCAAAAAAAAAAAAAAACAGAACCAAAAACATTAAAACAAAACATTATTAACTGGAAAATAATAATGAATGAATACTGAATTTAAAAATTAATTATTAAACATAGAAGAAAACATTTCAAAACAAACACCTTAATTAAAAATTAAATAAATTAACAAATTCATTCATTAGTTAATTTAATTGAATTACATGTTATAAATGATTGGAATTGAGAAAAATTACTTTATTCCTTGATTAATGGACTAGTTAAATTCATGAAAAAAAAACATTCAATTAAAAATTTCACTGTAATGTCTTTCATTATAATAATTACATTAACAGATTCATTCATTAATTAATTTAATTTAATTACATATTATAAATAATTGGAATTTATAGAAATGACTTTATTTCTTGATTAATGCCTTATGGACTAGTTAAATTCATTAAAAAAAAATCAATTAAACATTGCACTGTAATGTCTTTCAACATGATAAATATTTCATACTTCTTTTATATTCTTAAGGTTTTCTTACAAATAATTTTAAAAAAAATAATATTCATACATAATATAATATTCATATTGATCAAGATTACAGTAATTATTTCCACGGATTACTCGAAACGACTTCAGCGATCGCGAATTTAGATCGGGCGTGGTGTGCAGTATATCAAGACAAGAAGAAACCCGTCGATTCTGAGGTAAAATTGGCTATAAAAATTTACGGATGTCAATATCATTCAATTAAACATCACCTTAGGCCTTATAGTACCCCATTACATTAAATTTTATGGGGTTTCCACCACTTTATTGGGGTTTCACCCCTCCTGTGTGGGTATTCTCCAAAAATCGGGGGGTTTCGGGTTTTTCCAGTTACCGGTCATATTTAGTACTAAAAGAACGGCAATTTTATAAGCTTTTAAGAGCATTAAATATTTTTGAAAACACTTCAAAGTTACAAAAGTTATAATCACATTTGCAACCCCGTACAGTTTAAGGTATTTCGAATCACGCAAGTATACGTGCACTCAAAATTTCTCATCACACACAAACACAGGCTGATGCACCCTAGTTTGTAGTTTCATATGCCAAGGGAATAAAGTGAATAATATCTATTATAGACTAATCTGGGTTTATATGGACCTTTTATTTAAAAACAGTATTTCATTTACATATATCAAAGACACCTACTGTATATACGTACACTATACACACATGCACTGTATGACATGGGTGCACTTTATGCAGAATTTGATCTAGGGGCGAGATGATGGTTTGTCTTGAACTATTTTTAAAAAAAATGTTTTGATGTGGAAATGGGGGGGGAGGGCTTGTTAAAAAAATTTAATGAGTATAACCACCCTTAGCCAACCCCATTCACTGTTGTTGCAAATTAAACAGTATGTAAATATATTTGATGATTGTTTTGATATAGAAATGGGAAGAACTAAGAAACGCAAAGAAATCTGGACCCCATCTAAAAGTCCGGCACAAAGACTCGCAGCCAAAGTTTCCAGGAAATATAAATCGCCACACAAGACTGTTAGGAAAGCTTTATATCAGGTGAATCAAAATAAGTTGTCAATTAGAAGAGCAGCATTAGAAAACAATCTCTCTTTTTCTTTTCTCCAAAGAAGAACATCAGGAAAAGTAGATGTTGACAGTAAAAGAGGTCCAAAGCCTGTGTTTAAGAAAGCCGAGGAGGAAGCATTTGCAAATTATTTGTCTGAAATGGCACAGAGAGGAATGGGGTTACGTCCAACAGAGTTTCTGGACTTCGTTGAAAATATCATGAAAAAGGACAAAAGGGAAAATCCATTTAAAGACGACAGGCCTAGTTGGGATTGGTATTATGGATTTTTAAGGCGAAACAGTCACATAATTCAAAAAAGAACTGAAACACCTCTGGAAATCTCTAGAGCCAAGGTGACTGTGAAAGAGATTGATGAGTGGTTTGATAAATATAAAATATTTATGTCTGACAATCATCTCCTGGACAAACCTGAGAGAGTATATAATGCAGATGAAACTGGATTTACAATGGGATCCAAATCTGGTCAGGTGATAGGTCCAGCCAAAAAGGTAAATGCAGCTCCAGTTCCACATGTATCAGGGGGGAGGAGCAAAGAGAGAGTTACTGTGATGTACTGTGCAAATGCTGAGGGTACAATAATTCCTCCATTTTTTGTGTTTTCTAAGCCTAAACCAGCTTCCTATGACTTACTGGCTGGTTCACACAGACAAGCTCATGCAGAATTTACAGAGAAGGGTTGGATGGATGCAGAAACTTTCAGAAAATTTATAAAGCATCTTCATAATCATGCAGTGAAAGAGAGACCAATTGTTTTACTGATTGATAGCGTAGGGAGTCATGTTGACATGGAATCCTTTTCTATGGCCAAAGATCTTGGGATAGAGATCTACAGATTAGTGAGAAATGCAACTCACTTGATGCAGCCATTAGATGTGGGAGTTTATGGGCCCTTGAAAAAGAGCTGGTACAAACACCTAAGAGCCCATACCAAACAACATCCTGAAGATATGGTACGCAAACAAACCTTTGCCAGACACTTGCAAGTGGCATTTCTAGATTTCTACAAACCATTGACAGTGCAAAAAAGTTTTGCTTCTTCTGGAGTGTTTCCAATAGACAGATCTAAGATTTCAGACTCTAGACTTAAGCCTGCCCTTACATATGAAGAAAAATTACTAGTTGAAACTTCATCATCTTCCATTGGAATTCCTCCGATTCCTTATGAAGCACAATCCACATCATCATCCATTCCATCTACATCTAGCACAGAACCAGCCATTCTGAATGCTGAAGTAAATTCAGGCTTGGATATCCTTGCCCAAGCAGTTTGTGCACTGGGTAGTGACGATTCGGTAGAAAATACTGGTTTGCCTGTACATGCATCAATTCCGGATGAAATCTCCCCACATATCAAAGACGCAGTTAAAATACCAACTGTAAAATTGAAGAAAACAAACAGAAAAAGACTTGCAGATGAATTACCAGACAATTTGACATCAACAGACTCTATCAGGAAGATGGGCTTAAAGTCATTGGAAAAAACCAAAAAATTTGCATTGAGAGAGAGGAAAGCTAAGGAGAAATTTCTCAAATCCAAAGAGAAAGCTAAAAACATTCACACCCTGCCATCCAAAAGGAAAGTGAATAAACCATCAAAGGGTTCTTCAAAGTCAAATAAGAGGGTGCTGAAATCTTCCTCTACTGCAAACCCAATCCTGTCATCTGCTTCAACATCTTCCTTGGCATCTGACGTATGTTTTGTATGCCATGCTGATGAGTCTGTACCAGGACTCTGGATACAGTGTGAGAAATGTCAGCGTTGGGAACACATTGCATGCATTCCAGATGACCATCAATGGAATAGAGATGCAATATCTCAGGAATCTGTCATATTCATATGTCAAATTTGCACAAATGTCATGAATTAAACATGGTAATTAAAGTTTCAATGATTATGATGACAAAATATACTTGTTTTGTAAGGAGCTTTGTATACTAAATTATAATAACTATAACTTAACTATCATTATTATATTCTGTCTCTCTCCCTTGCTCTTGCTCTCTCTCTTTCTCTCTCTCTCTCTCTATATGTATATTCCCTGTCCGTGAGTTAACTTTCTTGCATGTTTGAAAGTGACACTTTAATTTTTTTTTATTTTTAGAGTCAAGGACAATTATCAGAGCAGCCAAAGAGGGAAATTTTGTTAAGACATTGCGTGATTAAAGGATATCATGACTTTAAAATAAAGCCATTACAGTCCAATCAAGTACCGCTTAGAGTTGATAGGGAATATACGAATATTCATGATCCTGATGCTTGTTTGGTATGGATTCCAGATAATGTTCCTGCTGATCTCAAAGAAACAGTTACAGATGAAAAGAGGGGCCTAAAACTGAAAGATATAGAGGGTCTACCCTGTGGACATGTCCCTAGAGGTTTGGCCAGTGCATTTAGATATGTAATGGATGCTGGGGGCGAAATTTCTGCAATAGTTACTGGTTTTCCTACACCAAGTTTCCCACCTTGGCCTCCTATGCTCGAGAAAGGAGGAGGTGTAGTGATTCCATGTACATACCGAGTATGTCCAACTAATTTTCATATTGCTTTAACAATCATCCAGGAGCATCTTGAAGACATGCCAGAAAAGGAAGTTATTGAACTTATTGAGGTGCCCACATCCTAAAAAAATCTTTTGGAAATGGTGTTCATAATTGATTTTCGGTATGTCTTCTTGAGTTAAATTGTGAATTTTCTCGCATTTATTCAAAACACAGTTTCAGTTGTTTTATATGTAAGATTAAACCTGTTTTACAAGAGTTTGGTTTGCTAAATATTTGCATTTATAAAAATTCTTGTACATAATCTGCAAAATGTACTGATTTTGAAGGAAGTCTGGTTTGTTTTCCTTAATTTTTTTTTATTTTATCCATTTTTGTGCTTTTTTTTTATTGAATATGTGTATGAATGATACCTACATGTACATAACTTGTACAATACATTCACCTCAGAGAGAGAGAGAGAGAGAGAGAGTATATAAGATATTTTTTTCTTTTCAAATTTATATTTTTTAATATTTTTTATTTTTATGTTTTACAACACTCAGAGAAGTGAATTTTATTGTTAAAATACTCAGATAAGTCTTTTTTTATTGTTAGAACTTACTCGAAGAAGTATATTGTTTATTGTTATTGTTTTACATTTAAATAAAACCTTTCAGTGATTAGTATTAAATATTTTTTTTTTATGTTTAGAGATATGCATATTTGGGAGGTGGGGTGGGGGTGGTGCCACGAATCAAATGCCTCCCCTGTACGATCCACCCATGTGTTTCTATAGAGTGATTTTAGAGAGAAGTTCTCAACTTTAAAAATAAACACCAACATGCACACGGAAAATAATTCTTATATTAAAAGGTCGTTGGATTATGTTACTAACAAATTTATTTATTAAAATGTTGTTATCTGACCGTTTTTAATCTGTATACTAAGTGATTCGAAATACCCGGAAGTGACTCGCAATACACTAAAAAGGTGGTCTAAATATAGCTGCCCTCAAGGTCGCTGTATCGAAGATAAGCTGGCTTTGTAAAGTAGATTTGTTTACTCATTAAACCACTTTTCCATTAATACCAAACAACCGGTCGTAAGCCTGTTAATGAAATCGTTTGCAGCAAAAATGTAAAAGATGATTCGGAATACCCTAAATGACTGTATATTCTAGAGATAAAAAAATAATAAAATACATAATCGTTAAAAAAAAATCCTTTGCATGATTCTAAAAAAGTAAAAAGAAAAAAAAAACAGTTTTCGAAAAAGTATAGGCCTATGAACAGTTTCGAGAATATTTGTACAACTTGGAAAATTCGTTTCTATGATTTTTACATGGTTTCTACCGTTTATAAATTCGTTTATATACTTTTGAATTACAATTCATTCTGTATTGTTAATCGTTTGTGCAACATTAGAATTATCATTTGCATAGTTCAAAATTTAAAACTTTTAAGAATTAAATTTTTTGTGCAATTTAGAAATAAAATTGTATTCATACGCATTAAAATCCTTTCTACTAGTTTAAAACAGACATTTATAAAGAATACATAAATATACAAATCAAAAACTATATCGCACAATTCACAAGGTTCAAAGGGGTTCAAGTGGACCGAAAAGGTATAAATTAGAGAACAACATCTGAATAAAATTTCTGAAAAATAAAAAAGGATAAAAATCAGAGCAGATTGATTTGTTATTAATTACATTGATTTGTTATTACATGTACTACTAACATGTACATACATAGTGTACTTTCTACCTGTAGACTATCTAAAATTGTAATACTTAATAAATAATAATATACATTTATCTACTGGGTGTGAGTGGGATATAGCTCTTTTATCTCATACGTTTGGATGCTACTGGTCGTTGGATAAACTTATGCTTTATAAACGGGTAGATGCTTTATCAATAGCACTTCCGGTTTTGACACGATCCCTCGCTTCAAAATGTTATTTGAAACTTTTATTTGTGATCCCTATTATTGTCCTAATAAAATGAACATTATGATAAAGAGCGATAATATCGTTAAAAGCCAGAAAAAGGCTCGTATATGCCAAGGAAGTGTCTTATTTTATCAAGGAACCTGTATTGGCTACTTGAAGACAGATGTTACCTCCCCCCCCCTTTTAAATCGTTTTCGGAGAAAGTAAAGCCTAGCAGTTAAGTTGTTGTTATAAGATTCCTTTAACATCTTCAACAATGCTTTCTTATATTATACTTCGTATGCCTACCTAGTTGGTGTAACTTACCATGGATCAACAATGAATGTACCAGTTGGCCCCTAGCATTGCCTATCACGTTTTGTACTGCCATCGTCCAAACCGTGAAACGAGTTCATTTTCATGATCCAATGGTCCTTACAACTTTCAGTCAGAAGTCCGTTTGATGTAAAGCTCCAGCAATTGTCACATAATGTTTTCAAAGACGCAGATAGCAAAAATTCTAAATTTTGAACAAGATCTACTTTCTTTCGAGGGATGTCAACATCAACGGTGCTACGTCATCAAGTTGCACGTCATCAATTTGAATTTAGCAATCATTCATGTAGTTTCGCAGGGGAAGTCTCAAAGTTTTGTTAAAATGAAAGTCGTATGAGATAAATAGAACATCTATAATTGTGTGATTTGATATTGGCTTTATCCAACTCGTTGAAATGGTGTATATTCGCTCGGCAAGCCTCGCGAATATATAATATACACCACTTCAACTCGTTGGATAAAGCCAATATCAAATCACATAATACAGAAGTCCTCTATTAATCAAACCTGCGACAGAGAACTTTTCCCCTTGGGCTTACCCGAGGGGAATTGTTCCTGTCAAGGGTTTGATAAAAGAGCTATTCCACTCACAACCAGTGGATAAGCGTTTTTTATACCGACGTTAAATATAATTTCTGAGGTTTGAATTTTTTGGAGTAAGATAATTCTACATGAATAATCTGAAATTCTGATGACGTCGCAACTGAAGTCATTATGACATCATCAGTTTAAAGATTTATCGCTGGAAATCAAAATTGGTGGCAACAATTGCATGAAAATTCTCCGAGGGTGGATAGCAAAAACTTTACCCCGGGGTATAGCTTTGCTATGCGTGGACTATTAAGGTAGGATTCTTCTCTGGTTTCTGATTAGAGGGAATATTCAAAGTACATTTGTTGATATGTCTTCTATATTCAGATGTATGAGATTTTAAAAAAGACCATATTTTTCTTTCCTTATCACAATTATACAACTTTGAATAGTGAAAACTAGCAGGGACTATATTTTTGGCGGAATGGTGGCATATGAAAATATATCTTCTTTTCTGCCTCTAAAAATTATTATAGAACATTGAATTTAGTTATAATTTTCACGCAATCAAAGACTAAACGGAATTTTTGAATGTAAGTTAAATTGATAATCAGGGACTTGATTTTCAAAATATATCAAATAAATGGGATTTTTCACACATACTAGATATATGTTGGCTTTTAAATGCTTCAAGTCAAGTACAGATTTGCTCCCAGCACTTTTCGGGTAAAGAAATTTGTCCTAAAGAAAACGCAATCAATTTCACAGTGAAAAATTATCCGTACATCCTTGAACATTTACGATGTTTGTATCCCTACATATTTTTTCTAATTTAAATCATGTCACGTGACAAACAGCTGATGTACGTGAAGTCGCTTTGGCCACACTCGGTTGAGACCCGTTACATATATATGCATTAGTATAATTGTCATTAAATTAAAACTCATGCTAATCAAAAAATATCAACATTATATTGATTTTTTCGGAATATTTTAAGGCATATTTCCTATGGGCTGCCTTAACCTAGATGCGAATTATATCTTAATTTTATTTGACTTTTATCTAATAATGAAGTATAATTAATGTAAATGTAGCCGGTTCTTGTTTAATATAAAATAACAAGATCGATTGCTCAGGGTGTGGATCCAAGTTTATTTTGATGTATAGGAATAGGATAGGATCAACCCTACAATAACAGTAACATATAAGCACACACACAAAACAATACAAAACAATACAAACAGATAATCACATCCTTAACACATTCATTTATAGTTCATTTACATTTATACTGTTTAAAATAATTAGGTCACATTTCACTCAGTTTAATTATCTCTTTAAACCATTATACTTGACCTTGACCTTGGAGAGGACTTATATAAGCCATGCCTGATGTCCAATCCAATTATGTAATCTAACATAATAAAATATTGATTAAATTAAATTAAACCATTATACTTTACTTCTTATTCATAGAAATAACTTACAAACAATATTTACATTAATCAATCTGATCAATTCATAGACACATACCCATTTATGGAATAAGGTGAATTCCTAACTCCTTAACCAATCTGACCTCGTGCTCTTTTCAAATATCTGACCTAATTAACAATAGTTAAAAATTATAACAAACTCTCAAATCCCTTATTTAGGATGCAAGAATTGATTTTAATGGTTAACTTGCTTTTTATAGTTCTTTATAAATCTTTATATACATTCCTTACACACACTCACACTTTATTTAGCAAGTTTAGATTAAAATTAATTATTTAGGTTTCTCATTCATAAAGAAATTATTTAGATACATATTTAGTAGTTTAATTATTTATTAAATTACTTACAGGAATAAGGGTGGTGTCTCCAACACAATGAAATAGGTATTATCACTATATACATGTACACCCTTCAAAAACCAGTTTTCAGAATAAGGGAAATCATAATAGTAATTCCCGCCAATTCTACCTTAGAACCAATCAACTACACTGACCAATAGAAATGAATGTCCCACTACATAATGGAATAACCCATTAACAACATTACCTGGTAGTCTACCTGGAATGCAACACTTAACTAAATAGGGGTGTTTAGGTTTATAACAGAACAGACACTGAACAAGACAACATAGAGTGTTAGTAAATCGCATTGCGCAGCGCTGAATGAATGAGTGAATGAATGAATGAATAAAATAAAGAATGAGAATAATGTGTACAATTTTAAATACATATCCTAAAAATATAAAAAGTACAACTACCACATAAAATCTCTATAATTTACAAAAATCTCACAAAGACTGAAAACAATTGTCTATGAAAAAGCATACACACACTAAAAAGAAGAAAAACGATCGATTTCGCATATTTAAACATCATTTTTCAATATGAGTGGGTCTTCGCATCATTTTTTTTGAAAGATGGTCCTAAAAGTTTGCAATTATTATAGAATATACAATTTTTGGTTTACAAAAACATGGAGAGAAGACCCACTATACCTTAAAAGTACACTTATAGGACAAAACATTCGCATCTTTCACAGTAATACTTTAAGTCCCTTAAGTCAAAGGTCATAACACAAACATGATTTAAATGCCCAAAAGCATTATCACTGCTGGTAATGTGCGAATCGAGAAAATCTTGGTTTCGGACACCAGCTACTATTGGCACCTGTGAATTATCTCGTTAAATACATATTTTTTGATATAAAACAATAAAAATCACTTTCTAGAAAGCAAATTTATTAAAAAGTTAAGCGATTGGATTGCTTTTATACCCAAAAAGTGCTCAGTATCGAAACATTACGTGTAAATGGCTGTTTACATTGTGTTTTTCATGTACTGGTATTCGAATGATGCATTAAGTGCTATAGGACAGATTGGACAGCTAAGTGGGTAAATTTAACTTTAATTCAACTTTATTTAATGCACTAGACACAAACAATGTGCTCTAAATGAATTATTTCCATGGAATTAGTCAATAACTAGCAAATTCATTTTGTAGATGCTACAATTGGTTTCTGTAAAATTTTGACACAGGCGACTTTTTATTTGTGTAAATGCGACAACTGGTTTACGTCTCTGAGACTATTGGTTTATGTTACTTTACGTGAATATTATAAAATTATTCAAAATTGTATGAAAAGAATAATAGTTTTTGTAGTTTATAGTCATTTCTGACCATTTCTTGAAGCAATACGAAATGTTATATCAATTCTTCTTACGGATATTGTGTTTTTGGTTATGTTCTTTTGTTACTTTTAAATAGAGTGATATGGTATAAATGAGCAAGATGATGACACCAAATAATTTAAAGCTGCACCAGGTATACATATAAGAATGTCGTGATCAAGCGATCAAACTTTTTAAAGCAGTAAACGAATGCATAATGGTAATATTTTTCCTTACAATTTATATTTATTCAAAGCACGATGTAAGCATCTTTAGAATTGTGTTGCATGTAGTCTACCTTTATCCAGTAACATCTTAGGCACGTAGTATGCAAGTTGGGGTGTACATATGTACTTTATTTTCTGAAAATAGTCTTTTGCTTTAGTTTTGATTCATGTTATAATTTTTTATGTAGACATGTTCCCCCTCCAACTTTTTTGTAACCATAAGGTAGCTGCATTTCTGTAACTGGCTGGTCTGAGAAAAAAAATGAGATAGATGACCGAAGTGCTACAGTGCCACCCGAACAAAAAATCTGTTAAAAAATTGCGCACAAAAGCTGCGATTGGCACTGGATTAATTCCTCCAAATTCTTATCTCAACTGCACAAAAGATAAAAAGAATTATGACCTCTAGACTTCCTCACGAAGCGTGTTGCAATTGAAACGATTTGTCTCTTGTCATCTTAAAAATGACAGTAAAAATGCGAAATTAGATGGTCTCAATTTCATGGAGGGTTGTTGTTTGTTGTAAAAATAGTAAGTTGAAAT
Organism: Saccostrea cuccullata; assembly: GCF_032062105.1. Taxonomy (NCBI): domain Eukaryota; kingdom Metazoa; phylum Mollusca; class Bivalvia; order Ostreida; family Ostreidae; genus Saccostrea; species Saccostrea cuccullata. Next base: position 231,595 of record NW_026924788.1, read on the forward strand.
TGTAAAAGAATTTATTTGGAACATCCAGTTAGAAATATTTTTAGAATATGACAGTTTGAAATCGAGAAGAGCGTACTTTTGTGCACAATAAATACCGATATACATTTTTTCCAGCTCTCCCGTCTTCGAACAGATACAGTTCTGCAGCTAACCGTAAGGTTCGCAAATCCAGCCGTTGTCATCTACGCTGGTCAAGGGTTTCTAATACGCTACTCTCCTCAGTTTATGAGGAAAGTAGCGTATGAAAAACCCTTGGATAGCAAAGATAGTCGTTGTGGAAAATGGAATAGTTAGAGAAAGGTCCCCAGAAAGGTCCGATAAAACAGGACTGTTCTTCCTAGCTGCAGTACGGCAGCGTTATGGTTTTATATTGAAGTCTTTATAGCCAAAGATAAAAAAAATGAAACCATAAGTTAGCACTACAGTTCTGGAGCTGTGTTTTTCCGATTGGGCATCTTTTTTGTTGGATTGTCAATCACCTACGGCTCACATCCTTCCTACATATACATTGAAAAATAATGTCACGGGTCTGCTTGTTTAATAAATAGACCGCTGTCTTTATGTCATTCAAATATAATAATATTTTGTTGAGATATTAAACTATTCCATACAAGTTAATTATCGGAAATACTTAAAGCCTCCATGCCATCTTTCCAAGTCAAAGGTTAAAACTATTCATGGAGGGGATATAAAAGTAAAACACTCTTACATGCATCAACGTCTATTCCCTTCAAAACATGTAGGGTCATGATTCTCATTCTTATTAAAGAGAGGTCAATTTTTTTTTCCTTCGGGGGGAGGGGGTATTCAAAGGTCTTTTTGTTTATTCGGCATGCATAGAATGTTTGTAACTTTAAAGTTCTAGATAGTCAATCGAAGATGACTTACAACATGAATCTGAAATTATTAAAACTGAACTTTCGGAGAGAGCCTTAATGAACATATACTCCAGTAACAAATTTTAGTAAAGCATGTTCATGATTTTTAACCCTTTCTCTTCCGGCGCATTTTACGTGATTTTGGAGGCCTTTTGACATGGCATTATTAAATTATTTCTAACTTTTTTTTTTCAAGGGGAAAGCTAGGCATAATGCATACCATTTTGTAGGAAATTTCTTACAGATGATATTTTATGACTGTTTAGATACTCAACCGCTGACCTTATTAGTAAAAATTGAGGTCAAAGGTCAATTAAGTGCAAAATTTTATGGGATTTTTGATACTTTTTCATCTTTAAGCTAAATATTAAGTATGATGCATGTTGAAATAGGAAATTTGGGACATACCCACAAAAGAGCATTATACTGTACTACATGATACACATAAACTTTTTTTTCAATTCTGCATATAACTACTTAAAAGGGGTTGCTAAGCAACGCAGAATTCTTTGATTTTCGGGCAGAAATTTTCATTTTTTACTCATCCTAGACACATTTATGCATCCCAGCACATATAAAAGTTAGATGTGAGGTCATAAAATTACAAGGGACATACAACAGATAAATTGTCTTAAAGTTTGACCTCATTACAACTATTTTTAGGAGGTCAAAGGTCAAATAAGTGCAAAAGTTTCATCAATTTTTTTTCAACACTTTTCAATATTCTTGCCATAATTTTACACAATGGATGCTGAAATGGAAAATTCTGAATATACTCTCAAGAAGGGATCAGAACTGCAATATCCATGCATCATTTTAGTTCAAATATCTGTTTAATGACCTTTAAGTGGTTGCTAAGCAACATCATTTTAAAGTTTTTGGCTATATACATGTTTGTTATTTCACATTCTGGACACATACTAGACACTTTTTGTATATTTCATCATATTGTTTGTAAGATATGGGCCATAAAGATGAAAGAACATTTTTGTATTAAAAATTGACCTTGACACTCTTGTTCTTCAGGGGGTCAAGGTCATATCAGTACAGAATTCTGCTTTAAACTGTAACTAAATATCAATTTTGAAATGCTTCAAACATGGATAAATCATCTAATAGTTGACGTAATAAAAATGGCGAACGACAAAATTTGCAAGCAAAGAATTCTGGTCTGCTTCTTACAAAGCCCTAGCAAAAATGTATACTATCTTTTTGTTAAACAAGAAATCCATTCTCTTGATGCCAATAAAAATAATCTTTATTTTCATGGATTTAATCAAACAAGAAAAAAAAACTAAATGATTTCATTACAAGATTTTTCTGGTATAACAGAGCTTAAGGGGTACAATAAAGACTTGACATGTTATCTTGGAGGGAAATAATAATAAAAGATAGCATTGGCAATATTCAACGCAAAACTGTTTAGTCAATAAGTTGAAAATTTGACGCTTATATCCAAATATACAAATCCAGAAATATTGCAAGATGAATTCCAAATCAGACTGAAATCTTCAACAAAATGTTGAAGAGCACTTTTACTTTGTGTCCACCATTCTTTTATCAACTGTCATTTCTCTGTAAGACTGGAGGAAATTCTTTGACTTGTCCATTATTATTTGCTGTCAAGTACAAGTGATCAGCTTCTATCCTGTAAAAGATTTAAGTATTTTGAAACAGATACATGTTATTGTGTATATAAATTTATATTTATAAATAAAATTAAGAATGCTAAAATTACTACATTTATTTGATTTTCCTTTTAAAATTAAAATTGTATCTATTATGTGATCCAAGTAGTTAAATGATATTGTTATGTCAATGTATCAGGACTGATAATTCAACAACCTTGTAGTAAACCATCATGGTAAAATTACTGAACTGAAACAAATAGCATATATGGCAAACTGACTAAAGCCAGACCTCTGTTTACGCTATCGCAACATGTAAAAAAATTTGGCATTAGATTGCTATGAAAGCCAGGAAGGGACACGTAAATTTTTCAAAAAATTAAAAAATGATATCGAATCAAATTAGACAATCCAATCCCACGTATGACTAAATGTACGTTCCCTCGATTTATAATATGAGATCTTGAATTACACAATCCGCTCTTAAGGATTACTAATTCGCCCCCTTGATTCATAATTTGAGATCTCGAATTACATACTGGTAATTTGTTTTCACAGATTGATAATTCAACATCTCGATTTGTTACAACGTCAGTCTTATGATTTTGGAAATCTGTGCTCTTGAATTTCATTACATATATGTACAGATACATCCAACCATTTTAATCAATAAGTGCGTTCTATTTATTTTGTTTCAGCAACCGGTCGTTTCCAACCTCTTTCATAACTAATTCAACGTATATTTATTTTAGAAATATTATGATTACACAGGACCCATATTCACTTTTACTATCTAGGACTTTCAATTATTCTAATATACAAGTAACACAAAAACCTCTAAGACTTTTTGTTGTACAAATATCAGTACTAGCACATGGATTTGAAAATGTTCATGTATTTTTCTCATTTTGGACCGTAATATGTAATAAATATTCTATTTTTTAAACATGTATTACCATATCAAATATGTACAGATAAATAATTTAAACGAAATCATGGGAAGGGTTTACATTCCAAGGGAATGAATCATTTAAACTAAGAGAATGAATTATACATGTACAATCTGAGATAACGGATTGTGTAATTTGAGGGAACGAATTGATAATCCATGAGAATGAATTGGCAATCTGTTATAACAGATTGTCAATCCGAGAGAACGATTTGTATAAATCAAGAACTCGGTTTACTTTTATGAATTTTAAAAATTCTATGTCCCTTCATGGCTTTCATAGATTTCATACCTGCATGGCTGCCAGGGTTGTAAAAAAAAGGAGACAATAGACTGCAATGTTACTTCAGGGCAAAATTCCTGGGGCAAGGCTGTTCGTGAGCATGGGAGTGTTGATAAACCATCCAGTGAGTTTGACCACCCATGTATATGATGTACCCGAATTGGAAAGTGTCTGAAAAATTGAGAAAATGGAAATGCTAACAACATACTTTATGCAGATTGGAAATACAACAGCAGTCTATAAAAACAGCTTGTTCCATATCTCGGCATTCATTCAGATAGATATTACATGTTTAAATAATGTGTCTGTATGAAAAATCAAGCATCATAAGTATTATGTGTTTAATACACTTATTTTTCAAAATATAAATCAAATGTTTATAAACTTGTATGAATGCGATATCATGAGACTGTATTTTTTGAAATTTTAGAAATACAGAAATTTTCAATACCAAAACAAAAATTTACCTGTTCATTGGTGTCCTTACATATTAATTGACCTTCGTTGTTCATGGTGGGCTTTCACAGATGAAAGTATTGTTGCATATGGTGAAAGCACTCTAAAATTTCAATGTGAAAGTTGTACATGTACACACTGGTACATAGATACTGAAAACAACTATCCATTATTATGACAACTTTGATTTTACTTTGAACTTACGAGTGATTGTCAAAAGCATCAAAGTTCAAAACAATGCAAAATTGGCAGAACGATACGAAACACGCACACTGAAACATAATATCTAGTACATGTGTACATGTAGTTTTCTTTTGAACGTGAACTAATGCGTTTTAATCTTAAACTTTTCAGTCAATATACACGTATTCTCACCTGCTAATACCAAAGGCATGTCCGTATTATTTGATTCATTGATGTGAGGATCTTCGTCGTGAAATAATCATGAAAATTGACGTTCAGATTTCGGATCATGTTTTTGTTTACAGCTATGTCACAGCGGAAACACGTGTTTATTTCAATTCGTATCAACTCATACAGTGATGAGTCGTATTTATTTATAAATATGAGTTTTTGTATTATTAAAATATAGATCTAATTAAATTGCAAATTAATAAGTATACAGTATAACAAGATACAACAATATTTTTAAAAATCTGATTTATTTTTTTTTTAGTAAAGATCGACGTTTCGGAAATCAATACTGTATATCACTTCATGAAAAATACATCATAAGGGCCAACATGTTGATGAAAAAATCAATATTCACTGAACACAAAAGGCAGAACGAAAGTATAATTTGTACTTTGAAATCTATTTTTTTTTTTTTTTTGTATTATGCATTCATTTCAGTAAAAAATATTTTTAAATGGTCAAAAAAGTCTTATAAAAGAATTTGTTGTTTCGAGTAAGACGCAACAATATCGACCTTGACGTTACATGTAAATATTGACCGATTTTTCCATAAAAACTATGCGAAGGTCACAAATTCAAATTATCGTAATTAAGAAAATACTGAGCGTAAGAAGGCCTATAAGGACTTGTTGGAAAGGAAATTTTCTCTACTTTTACCAGCTTTATTTTGTTTTCCCTATTTCAACACAGAAATAAACGTAAAACTGAGCTTTGTTTAAATATTACGAATAAAATCGAGAAAAAACACATAAGTGGAAGAAAATTCTTGTTTTTAAAATATACCTTAAAGTAATAACAATACTTTTTACATATTTTAAAAGTAGAGAAAATATGCTTTAAGAATATACCATGGTTTCTTATAAAGTTAATCAGGAAAAAAATTGTCAATCGTCTGGAAAATCGGCAATCGCTTTGGAAAATTACGCCATTTTCAAAAAGTCTCGTTTGTCTTTACAACGTAAAATCGATTAAATACCGGCAATCAAGATATAATCATTTTAGATATTTTAAAAGTAGAGAAAATTTCCAAAAAGATGATATATAGCTTATATACCTTCATGCTACCACAAAATAGATACGGAGATCTTATTTTCGCGAAGTCGTCTTTTAACGCGCCACCGGTCAATTTGACCGGTACGGAAGTGAAGGGGTTAAGAATGTTATCCAATATAAACTAACCAAAGTGAGTTTGCATTTTTTAATCCTTTATTTTTTTTCAGATAAAAGAATTTTTTTGGCGGGGGGGGGGGGTATATATATGCATTACATTTTTAATATTTGATAGAAGCAACCAATCCTCGAATTGGAGGTATATGTTTTGGGGATTTATTATAAAAAGATGCACTACCTGATGTGTCGATATTAAATTTAGATGTATTTCTCGGAAAACAATACATTTATGATACAGCAGTAAAACGTCGCACCTTATGAAACAGAACAGAAGTCAAACGTAGCAATTACACGTGCCAAGAGTCGCACATACAGCAACCACACTCGCAATGTTATCAAAAAACTTTATATTGCATCAAAAGTTTTAATCTTGTAAAATATTAAAGAATTAGGAAATCATAAATGATTCATATAGTATATACCCAAATCACTTTTAACACAAACATTGTAGCGTTAATCGAGTTTAACACGTTCAAAGCAAATATGAATAATCTAGTAAAATACATTGAACGGGCGTAATCTAAAGCAGTTACTGGATTGCTCCTTATATGTATTCAACCAACAAGCAATTGCACAACATTAAACCATACTGAACATTAATAATTACGTCTTAATCAAATGTTCTATCATTTCTGATCGTTTAGTTGACATAAACTGCCTCATTGATGTAAACCAATAGTAGCTGGTGTCAGAAACCAAGATTTTCTCGATTCGCACTTTACCAGCAGTGATTATGAGCCATGAAGCATAATGGTTAGCGCGTTAGTCTCACTCTCAACGCAGTGTGATTCGTCGGATTATCATTGCTAGTGTTCGAATCCCACGGATACCATCTAATATCTATAGTTATAAATTAACAAATTTTGCAAATAAACTCTGAAACGGCTGCACAAGAGTTCTTACTTAAGGTAAGGTTTGCGTTAACAGGGAGATAACTCTTGCGAATCACCAAAGCGTTTGAAACAGGCGACTTTAAACCTGCGATGCTAAGCATCTCGGTAACGAATTTCCTCTGTCATACTTGATGTTTGTTGTCACTTATTGTTAGGACTAAAAACAAAGGACGTTTTCAGGAGAAAGTCTTATAACAAATCAAAGCATAGGAATCTTAAAAGCCTTTGAGATTAGCGTGATGCATGTGGATGAACCAATAAAGGAGGACTTGTTTATTTTCGATACGGAATGTGGCAAGTTGTAGGCCATTCCGATCAGAAGTTATCGACGCATTGTGCTGTTGTGTGTTTCTCGCTTCACCACTACACTAAAATTTTAAGTGAGAATGGGAAGGAAAAAAGAAAAGACCTGAGAGTATCCTGTAAAGTATTATGCTTTATGCAGTCCGAACAGGGAAGAAAAGTCACGGTGCATTTGACCATGTCCAATGATGATGTTGACAGTTTGATTCTTGATAGTATTTTCATCAGGTAATTATTTAACTATTCATTTTACTGAAAGTTATGAATGATCTTCTGACTACAGATTTAAAAACGATGAATAAACGGTACAAGGATGTCAGGATGTGGCTAATATCCCAACATTGCCAAAAAATAAAAATGCATTCATTCAAGAAATTATGAAAAAAATCCTTGCTTTTTAGGCCTAATATTTGTAACATTATTGGAACGGGTATTCAATTGTTCAAGTTACCTTTTAAATGAGGTTTGATTTTAATTAATATCTCATTTTTTAATTAATACAAATTGTGCATGACAAGAACATTAATTTTCTTGATCAAGCATTTGCATTTCACTAATTCAATCTACATGTATAAATTGTACAATAATTTCATATTGATTCTGCATTGATTATATTGGAAATTTCATTTCATTGAGTGAATGAAATTCAGTCCAATTCCTTATGCAATTCCAAAAATGCAATTCCTTAAATGTTATTGTAAAAATGAACACATATGATTTCAGATCAATTGGGTCATTAATTGGAATAGATAAGAACAAAAAAAAAGTACTTCAGTGTTTCCTTAAAAGATTTGTGCCATCAATCAAAGTAGAGGTCATCCCATATCAGCTCAAGAATATTAAAGAAAGTTGGATGGATCAAGCTAAGATGTTGAACCAGACATGGCAAAGTCAATGGAGATTTGGAAAAGAAATGATGATTTGTTGTACCCAATGCATATTTTTTATATGTCTATAGATTATAGAAAAAAATTTAATGTTTAACAGCATCCTATCTACCTGGTAGTATATACATGCTGTTTTCAATATATTTAGAAAATATGTGTATGTGATGATTGCAGTGCATGCTCTGTTTGTCCATCTTTGAATTTGTTTTCAGTAAAATAAATGTATACATTAAGGTATTAATTGAAGGTTGCTTTTGTCTACACTTACAAGTAACAAGTTTCTTAAAAGGGTTATTTTGTAAAATTGCAAGGAAATTAATACATGAACAATTAAATTTAATATTTTTATTCATTAAATTTTGTTCTTACCAGGACCTAAAATGCTCAAATAAGTATTTCTGAAAACTGATGAGTTTTGTAAATAAAGCTGCATTGAACATTTAACAGTTTAAAATATGACACTTGGAAATTGAAAGGTTGTTAATTTAGTAGGAATGATAAGACCAGTTTAGTAACTAGATGCTGTCATGAGACAGTAATACCCGCACTATGGTGTTTGCCTCTAAATATACACTCATTCATATTGGACTTTCCAAGGAAGAAGTCAAAATAATTCTATAATTATCACCGTACATGTATTCGTCAAATTGAACATAAAATTTTCAGATGACCATATCAACTCGATCTGAGCCTCACATATGTATTTTAAAATACTTAATTCATAACCAGTCTGAAATAACAGAATTTAATTAATGATTGAAGTAAATTACTTAATTAGATTCAAATAAATAATTTTCCCATAATTTGGAACTTTTTAAATTTACTTTCTCAACGACATAAAATATTATTTTAGTACAAAGCGTTTTTGATGAATTTATCAAAATGTGCAAACTGATTTTAGTATTTGGTCGGGAAAAAAACCCATTGAAAATACAACCCGATTAATTTGTCAATGCCTATCTCCCCCCCCCCCCCCTACACACACACACACACACACACACTCTCTCTCTCTCACTCTCACTTTTTTTAAAAAACATAGTTTAGTTTATTATGATAGTTTGAAATTTGTTCTTGTACTAAACAGTTTTATTTTTTACATTCACATTGGGTTTGCGTCACCCATTATCATATTTATAGATATCACCTCTCGGCACACCTCGGCCAATTCATACTGGCAACGGAATCAGCAAAGGTTTGTCGAATGAGATTATTTAGCACATTTTAGCTGACGATGCAGTGAGGTCAGTTAAAATCATTTGTGCTTTAATTGGATTATATGGATTATATTTCATGAATTCGTTGTCACGACCTATGACATTCGGTAAGTACAAGATTTAGTATAGATTGCATAAAAATAAATAAATGCAAATGGTTAGGTTGAAGTTCAAAAAGGGTCAACATGGTCAAAGATCATCGCATGCCACAGTCGACAAATTTCACATTGTCAAGTTATCTCCCGTTGCGGACATTCAGTATATAACAGACGCAGATCCAGAATTTTTTTTCAGAAAGGGGGGGGGGGTGTCACACCTCAGTCAAAAAAATCAGCCCAAGATTTCCTGAGATGGAAATAAAAAATAATAATAAAAACAATGATGGTGGAGTCCCTGTTTTCTAAGGGGGAGGATGTCCAAAGTCATTTTTATTCTCTACAGTACATATATAGTCTTATTTAAATAACTGCTAATTCCAGGGGGGGGGGGGGGGTCTGATCTCCCTAGCCACTGACTCCCTGTACCTGAAATGACAATTGATCTTCTGACTCCATAATAGTAGAAAATTTTTTCATTTGACTATTTATACATATTTTGTTTCCTATGTATATGTATTTTTGTTTGTCCACGGAAACTTTAACCTTGCCCATATTTTTTAAGTGGATTGGGCTATACACATGGCTTCAATATTTCATAGGTAAATTTCTTTTGGCAAAACCTTTTAATGGGTACCACCAATTTTGACCTCTTGATCTCTTGACCTTGGAGTTTGACCCAATTTTACAAGAAAAATACCTTGAACTTGGCGTAAGTTTTGAACAGGTGGTGCTAGGACTTTCATGCTCTTACATGTGTAATCATTGTGAACTTTCAACAGGTATAATTATTTTTGACCTAGACCTTAGAGTTGAATCCAATTTAACTTTAACCTTGGCAATAACTTTTGAACAGGTGAGGAAGTTCTAGGGATTTCTCCCTTTTTTCACATTTGTATTCCTTGTGACAAGACTTTCCCTTTGATACCAACAATTTAGACCCTTTGACCTTGACCTTGGAGTTTGACTTACATTTGAGAAACTTCAACCTTTGCCAAAAGCTGCCATAACAGTTGCTGTCACAACAAACAAACAAATTACTAAAAAAAAACACAGAATACATGTACATATTTTATATTCAACAGATATACATCTGGTCATATCTCTAGTTCTCCCTTGAATGAGACATGGTGATATAAATTTTAAAAAATAATTATAAGAGTTGAAAAGGTTGTGCATATTGAAATATACTAAGCTCTGCGGATGAATTAGATATACCAGTTTAGCTTTATTTTGCTACCCAAAGCACCTTGATTAACTATTTATAAGCATACTGTTTTCTGAAATGTACTGATTTCTGTTGTCCATCTGTTTATCTGCAAACTTTTCACATTAACTTCTTAAGAACCACTGGGCTAATTTCAACCAATTTACATTTAAATATGCAGGGTATCGATAGATCCCGGGCGTATATTGTTTTTGTCCTGTCTGTTTGTCTGTTTGTCTGTTTATCTGTTTGTCTGTTTGTCAACTTTAACCTTGGCCATAACTTTTGAACAATAAGGGATAGAGACTTCATATTTGGTAAGCATACTCCACTAATAAAGTCCTTTCAAATGACTTCAAGGTCAATGACCTTGTGACCTTGACTAAGACTTATATGCTAAAAATAGCTTTTTCCACTGTTTGTCATAACTTTTGAACCATAGGAGATAGGGACTTCATATTTGGTATGCATACTCCACTAATAGAGTCCTTTCAAATGACATCAAGGTCAATGATCTTGTGACTTTGACTGTGACCTATATGCTAAAAATAGCTTTTTACACTTTTTGCCATAACTTTTGAACCATCAGAGATAAGGACTTCATATTTGGTATGCATACTCCACCAATTAAGTTCTTTCAAATGACACCATGGTCAATGACTTTGTGACCTTGACTGTGACCTATATTCTAAAAATAGCTTTTTCCACTGTTTGTCATAACTTTTGAACCATAGGAGATAGGGACTTCATATTTGATATGCATACTCCACCGATAAAGTCCTTTCAAACGACGGCAAGGTCAATGATCTTGTGACCTTGACTGTGACGGATATGCTAAAAATAGCTCTTTACACTTTTTGCCACAACTTTTGAACCATAGGAGATAGGGACTTCATATTTAGTACGCATACTCCACTGATTAAGTTCTTTCGAATGACACCATGGTCAATGACCTTGTGACCTTGACTGTGATCAATATGCTAAAAGAAGATTTTTTTAACTTTGTTGCCGCCGGGCGCGTAGTGTTTCACAAACACATCTTGTTCCAACATAAATCTTCTTCTCAAGAACAGCAAAGACATTTATTGTCCTCATTTTTGCTAAAGGTAGGGTACATTAAATCTCATTTGTTTGTCAATCTGCCCATCTGTCACAATAAATTTAACCTTGGTCATCATGGTAGTATATTTTGAATGAGAAGAGATAGGACTTTTATATTAAACATGTGTATTAGTATTAAATGGGACAATACCATTCTACATACACTATGATTTTCATTACCCATGATCTTGAAGTTTGACCTAATTTCCTTAAAAAATTAATTGCTTTGAATTGATCATTTTGAAAGATAAATGAAAGGGCATTCATATTACCTGTGATAAGACCTTCCAAAATGTATCATGACTTTTTGACTCTGTGACCTTGACCTTGAAGTTTAACTTAGTTTTCATTAATGTTGTATTTCCTTTTCATTGAGAAGAGATTTGACTTTCACATTTCAAGTGAACATTACCCATAACAAGAGGCTCCCAACATGCTATGATTTTTTACCCCTTGACCTTGATGTTTTAACAAAATTTCAAAAGAGTGAACTCTCCCAAAAGATGATAAGACCACTGTTTAAAACAAAAAAGGAGTTTAGGGAAGACTGGGCTTTTTCCATAAAAAACGTCATTTTTCAACCCTCATTTGACCCCCCGGGCAAAATCAAAATTCCGAAAACTAACTGCACATCTACATGACCCAACCAACCATCTCCCAAAGATGATTAGGATGCTGAATAAAATGTAAGAGGAGTTCAGGGAAGATGGGGCTTTTTCCATAAAAAACATCATTTTTCGACCCTTATTTGACTCCCCGGGGCAAAATCAAAACTCCGAAACCTACCTGCACATCTGCATGACCCCACCAACTATCTCCTAAAATATGATTAGGCTGCTGAATAAAATGTAAGAGGAGTTCAGGGAAGATGGAGATTTTTGCATAAAAAATGTCATTTTTCGACCCCCATTTGATCCCCCAGGGCAAAATCAAAATTCCAAAACCTTACTGCACATCTACATGACCCCACCAACCATCTCCCAAAAGCTGGTTAGGCTACTGAGTAAAATGTAGAAGGAGTTCAGGGAAGACGGGGCTATTTGGACAAAAAACATCATTTTTCGACCCCCATTTGACCCCCCGGGGCAAAATCGAAAATCCAAAACCTTACTGCACATCTACATGACCCCACCAACCATCTCCCAAAAGATGATTAGGCTACTGAGTAAAATGTAAGAGGAGTTCAGGGAAGACGGAGCTTTTTGCTTAAAACACGTCATTTTTCGACCCCCATTTGACCCCCTGGGGCAAAATCAAAATTCCGAAAGCTTACTGCACATCTACATGACCCCACCAACCATCTCCCAAAAGCTGGTTAGGCTACTGAGTAAAATGTAGAAGGAGTTCAGGGAAGACGGGGCTTTTTGGACAAAAAACGTCATTTTTCGACCCCCATTTGACCCCCGGGGGCAAAATCGAAATTCCAAAACCTTACTGCACATCTACATGACCCCACCAACCATCTCCCAAAAGATGATTAGGCTACTGAGTAAAATGTAAGAGGAGTTCAGGGAAGACGGAGCTTTTTGCTTAAAAAACGTCATTTTTCGACCCCCATTTGACCCCCTGGGGCAAAATCAAAATTCCGAAAGCTTACTGCACATCTACATGACCCCACCAACCATCTCCCAAAAGCTGGTTAGGCTACTGAGTAAAATGTAGAAGGAGTTCAGGGAAGACGGGGCTTTTTGGACAAAAAACATCATTTTTCGACCCCCATTTGACCCCCCGGGGCAAAATCGAAATTCCAAAACCTTACTGCACAGCTACATGAACCCACCAACCATCTCCCAAAAGCGTTATAGTCTTGTGAGTTCATTTAAGAGGAGTTCAGGGAAGACGGAGCTTTTTGCTTAAAAAACGTCATTTTTCGACCCCCATTTGACCCCCTGGGGCAAAATCAAAATTCCGAAAGCTTACTGCACATCTACATGACCCCACCAACCATCTCCCAAAAGCTGGTTAGGCTACTGAGTAAAATGTAGAAGGAGTTCAGGGAAGACGGGGCTTTTTGGACAAAAAACGTCATTTTTCGACCCCCATTTGACCCCCCGGGGCAAAATCGAAAATCCAAAACCTTACTGCACATCTACATGACCCCACCAACCATCTCCCAAAAGCTGGTTAGGCTACTGAGTAAAATGTAAGAGGAGTTCCGGGAAGACGGAGCTTTTTGCTTAAAAAACATGATTTTTCGACCCCCATTTGACCCCCTGGGGCAAAATCAAAATTCTGAAAGCTTACTGCACATCTACATGACCCCACAAACCATCTCCCAAAAGCTGGTTAGGCTACTGAGTAAAATGTAAGAGGAGTTCAGGGAAGACGGAGCTTTTTGCTTAAAAAACATGATTTTTCGACCCCCATTTGACCCCCCGGGGCAAAATCAAAATTCCAAAACCTTACTGCACATCTACATGACCCCACCAACCATCTCCCAAACTCTGGTTAGGCTACTGAGTAAAATGTAGAAGGAGTTCAGGGAAGACGGGGCTTTTTGGACAAAAAACGTCATTTTTCGACCCCCATTTGACCCCCCGGGGCAAAATCGAAATTCCAAAACCTTACTGCACATCTACATGACCCCACAAACCATCTCCCAAAAGATGATTAAGCTACTGTGTAAAATGTAGGAGGAGTTCAGGGAAGAAAAGTGTGACAGACGGACGGACGGACGGACGGACGGACATGAGTAACAACAATATACCCGAACTTTCTTTAGAAAGTGCGGGTATAATCAACTAAAATTAAAATCTTTCACAAATACATGTAGTTTATTTTAAAATTGTTTACATTTATAATCTTTTAATTTTTTTCTGTATTTTGATTTTAAAAAGGAGAAAAAAATTTTATATTTAAATTATTATTTCATGGATATCAAGGAGATATATCTATCACTGTAACATTGTTTCTTTTTCCCTGTTCTTGACAAATATTTATGACAGTGTTATGTCATTTTGCAGAATTTGCCTTTTCTCTGAAATCAGAAGTACTCTGTAAACTCATTAAAGTATGAATTGATGTCACTTAGAATTCATCTTTATTTTGTTCTGTCTGATATTTCAATTTAGATTCTCAGACTACCTAATCCAATGATTGAGCTAATGTCCATGAAGTGTAGAAATAGGCCATCTTTTAGATATGTTTGGTTGTCGGCCTCTCCAGACCGACTGACTAAAATGACCAGACTGAAATTTTTTTTCAATGCAGGGCCGTATTTTTTTCTTTTTATTCCTCTTATTCCCCGTAAAGAAATGTTGTTGAAGATTTTCTCACCTACCGACCCAATAATTTTACCCACAGTCAAGAGAGGGCAAACAAACATTACTTTCAAGATAGCATTTCTACTCTTCGAAGTAAAGAAATCATTTAATTATAAAAACAGCAGCTTCGTGGATGCAATGCTTACAACATTTCACTCAAAAGATGGCATACATGTATAATGATAGTCACGAGACATAACTGAATAAAGATATTTTGCTACGAAGATGTCTAGAAATTACTACATGTTGGAATAACTAAATCAGCATGAGGTCAGATTCAGAGGCTTTTAATTGGGTTAGTTGCAACATGTTCTGAAGTATGTTTATAAACATATACATGTACTTCTAAAGGTGTTGCAGTATAATTCATGGACAATTTCATCAGAATAATCAGATGTAAAGATTGCCATAAATACTAGATTTCTTCCATGGAATAAATTTTTAGACCATCTTGTAGCACAGGAGGAGTTTTATTTTAAATATTTTTGGCCAAGTTTTGCTTAAAAACAATATCAATAATACATTTAGTCTTTAACATTCACCATGACAAGGTGATATCAATGTTGTCTTTATAAGTGTAGAAAAAGCCTGATTTTTGTGTTCCGAACCCATAATATAGCCCCTGTTTCCATGGAAATAATATTGGGGACATACATATTTTTTTGGTTCAAATTATTTAAAATGATCAAATTAATAACTTCATGGAATTTGATGGAATCGGTAGATATGTAAAACGTTGATTTTTATATTTTTGTTGCCATGGCAACGGTTTCACTTTATCAAGGAAAATTGAAAAATCTTCTTTTTTACCCAATTTTTCACATTTTTGATAACGGAAAATTAATATTTTAAATAATAAAAGCATGAATTATACTAATTCAGGTCATTTTAATTATAAAAGTTTGATAATTAATAAAATAAATCAATTTTTTCAATGAAAATAATATTCGAGGTGAAATATGAAATACGTTAAATTTGGCGTCTTTTACTAAAAAAATGGGACGGGCAATATCTTTGAAAATCATATTAAATGATGAAGCTAATCTCCCTGAATAAATTGATATATGGCATGTGTGCATATTAAAAAAAATAAAAGTTGGAGGGAGATGCAAACCTTACCTTAAGCCTGTAGGAATGCACTAGGTGGAGCCTGTAGGAATGCACTAGGTGGATGATGTCCGTTCAGATTTCACATGCACAGTAATTATCGTAAATTTAATAAAATTTCGGTTAACAGCCTCGAAATAGCACTAAAGAGAGTAAAGTGGTGGCGGATCTAAGTAACTGGCATTTTAAAAAAAACTGACGACAAAGAAGCGCTTATTCATTTCACAAGACGTCATTAATGAATTATTCAATCAAAATTGAATTTAAATGATAATGTAACAGGAAAGGAGAAAATGTATGGCTGGACCGGGAATCGAACCCGGGACCCCTGCATCTCTAGTCAGGTGCTCTAACCACTGAGCTATCCAGGCCGATATCCACGGCCCGAACCATTACATTCCTCCCTCCTTAAATGGTCTTCGCCCTCAAAGACTCAACCGAAATTCTTATTGCCCCTGGCAGGACTTTCACCTGTAAGTCCAGGGGTGGTGAACGACACCAAATCTGTAACAGGAAGGGAAAAGGGCTGGACCGGGAATCGAACCCGGGACCCCTGTATCTCTAGTCAGGTGCTCTAACCACTGAGCTATCCAGGCCGATATCCACGGCCCGAACCATTACAGAAAGAAACTAGTAAACT